>NW_022436947.1:44266360-44488510 GCF_009761245.1 Sapajus apella | reverse complement strand
AAAAAAAAAAAAAAAAAAAAAAAAAAAAAAAAAAAGCCAAGTGTGATGGTGCATGCCTGTAATCTCAGCTACTCAGGAGGCTGGGGCAGGAGAATCCCTTGAACCCAGGAGGTGGAGGTTGCAGTGATCCAAGATAGCACCACTGCACTCCATTCTGGGCAACCTTTATTGCTAAAGGTATTACGTAATTTGTTAGCTTTTCGAAAAAATGTTTTTAAACCAAGATCATAATCATTTAATAAAAAATATATCTGCTGTGTTTTAATCAAAAGAATTACTACTAGTGTTGATGAGGTTAACTATTAAAGCAGAAACACTGACAGGCTTAGTGGCTAATGCCTGTAGTCCCAGCACTTGAAGATGGTGAGGCAGGAGGATTTCTTGAGCCTAGGATTTCAAGAACAGCTTGGGAAATATGGTGAAACCTGTCTCTACAAAAAGGGAAACAGCCAAGTGTGATGTCGTGTGTCTGTAGTCCCAACTACTTGGGAGGCTGAGGTCGGAGGCTCGCTTGAGCCCCGGAGGTTGAGCTATCATCATGCCGTCACACGCCAGCCTTCCGGCTGGGCAAGGAGATCCTTGTCTCAAAAAGGAAAAAAAAAAAAAAAAAAAAAAGGTAGAAAGATTGTCTTTCTTTTCTTCTTCCAAATGAGTATCTCAACTAATTCCAATTGATACCATGTTATCCCTGTGTTATCTCACCTGGACCTGCCTCCCTTATGTTTTTGTTGTTGTTTTTGTTAGGATTGCAGGCTGGAGTGCAATGGCATGGTCTTGGCTCACTCTAACCTCTGCCTTTCAGGCTCAAGCCATCCTCGCACCTCAGCCTCCCAAGTAACTGGGACTACAGATGTGTACCACCGCGCCTGGCTCATTTTTGTATTTTTTATAGAGATAGGTTTTTGCCTTTTTGCCCAGGCTGGTCTTGAACTCCTGGGCTCAAATGATCCAGTGATCCACCTACCTCGGCCCCCCAAAGTGCTGGGATTTCAATCGTGAGGCACTGTACCCAGCCCATTCCTCTTTGTTGAGATTTTTTCTTCCCATATGCTCTAGCAAAGCTTACTTGATCAATGCTTAATTTCTCCATGGCTTTTCTGCTTTAGTAATAGATAATGACAATAGAAAATAAACTGAGGGTATCTTAAACCTTAAAAGTAATGTGCAGGTTTTGTAGTAGGGATCTTTGGACGTGCAATAGAAATGGATTTAGTGATATAAACTTCAGTGCTGGTGAAGGTCATATTTTGAAAAGAGCTATCAGGCATCTCGAATTTAAACATATGGAGATAACAATCCAACCCCCTTCCTATGATACTAGTTATATATATAAAGTATTTGTATGATCTGAATATCACCTATTCATTTCCTTTATTTTAAAAATATGCTTTAGGAAAATATGATTTTATCATAATCTACTTTGTAAGAATTAAGTGGTGTTGGGAAAAGGATTTCATAAAAGATTTCCAATCCTTAGATTAATATTACAATTTTAACTTTTGAGTGTTCCATTTTTTAAAATAACACAAATTAATAATTAACCTTTAATCTCTATATCAGTACAGTTTATTACATTTTTAAATCTGTTTATAATACAGTGACTCATGGCCCAAAGGTGTACTTTGACTGCTAACATGAGACAATCTATTTTATTCCAGGAATTCTCAAATATATCCCAAATAGGCAAATTCTATCTTATAAAGCACTCAAATTATTAAGTGTTGAAAACTTTAATGTTTAGATAATTAGAAAATCATTCAGTCCTTAAATTAGTAATTTTTTATAAAAGGTTATCTAAAGGTAATAATGAAACAGACTATAGGAGAGTCCCAGGAGCTAGCCTCTCTTAAGAGCTTTGCTAGGTCACGTTCTAATAAGCTTTTTGACTTCAGGAATTCAGAGCTGATGTTGATTCAATTACTTTCCCCTCCAGTACTGACTCCAGCAGCTCTGCAGCCTTACACAGACCTACAGCCCTTGATCCTACCATCTCTACACTCCCCTCCCAGTCCACCTTGATCATTCCCCTGCAGCCCAGTGATAGTCTATGGTCATTCATTATGATCAGTCTTCGTCATACTCTCTCTGCTCTTTTGCCACTTTTTCTTCACCCCATTTGCTTAGAAAAAATACCCAAACCTGCTACACCTACTGCTTTCTGCATCTCAGCTAATAAACCTCCTTTCTTCTAAATGTTCAGGCCTGATCCAGCTATTTCTTTTACATACACTTGATTAGCAAATTTTATCAGTTCTATCCATTAAAATGCGTACAGAATCAAAATCATCTTCCCTTATTTTCAATACTCTCTTTGGTCCAAGCAATCATCTTTTTTTCTGAATTGTAACAGTTTCCTAACAGGTCTATCAGATTGATCTTTCTTCTCTTCTATATTCCAAGTCTACTTTCGATACAACAGCCAGAGTACCAAAAGCCAGAGTAATCCCTTTCTTTCCCTCTCTCTCTCAGAGTAATCCCTTTCTCTCTGTCTCTCTCTGTCTCTCTCTCTCTCTCTGAGTAATCCCTTTCTTTCTTTCTCTCTCTCTGTCTCTCACTCTCTCTCTCCCTTTCTCTCTCTTGCTCCATCTCAGCTCACTGCAGCCTCTGCCTCTCAGGTTCCAGTGATTCTCCTGCCTCAGCCTCCTGGGTAGCTGGGATTACAAGCGCCCACCACCATGCCCAGTTAATTTTTTCATTTTTAGTAGAGACAGGGTTTCACTGTGTTGGCCAGGCTGGTCTTGAATTCCTGATCTCAGGTGATCCACCCGCCTCAGCCTCCCAAAGTGCTGGGATTACAGGTGTAAGCCTCCCCACCTGGCCAGTAATACCTTTAAAAACATAAATCAGATTATGTCTCAACTCTATTTGAAAGACAATTGCTTTTATTCTGGTCTGATCTATGTAGAAGCCTCCCCTTCCCTGCCTTGTTATCTCTCAGGTCTCATCTTTTCCAATACAGTTGTCACTTCACTACAATCCATCTGTCTTCTTGCTCTTCTTGGGTCATTCTAGCAATGCTCCCAGGTGCTTCACAGCTTTTAAACTTGTCTCTTTGGCCTGGAATACTATTTTCCCTGGGGGCTAGGTTGGTTGAGGATGGAGAAGGCCTTGTTTCTTCACCTCCTACAGATCTTGGTTTAATTATCGACTTCTCAGAAAGATCAATACTAATCATAGGATTTAAATGTTATCATCTCAATGACCCCACTTTCTTTTCTTCAGTTTCTTTATCACATTTAGGCAATACAATTTATTCTACTCATTTGTCTTATTTATTTTCTTTCTTAATGAGATGTAAGTCCATTATGTCATTTGTTAGTTTTATTTATTGTCAAATTCTCTGTAACTAGAACAGTGCTTGAACAGTTTTTGCTTGACATAAGTTAGTGGAATATCTTCAGAAAAAAACATACAATTGGTTTTTAGTCATCATAATTGGTAAGAACTTGGGCTGTGGAGTCAAAGATCTTGTGTTCATTTGTTGGCTCCACCAATTATAAGGTGAGTGACCATGAAAATAATAACCATGTCCATCTCACAGAGCAGTTGTGATATATTAAGGAAGAACAAGCTTGAAGGGTGTGTTTTAGAGTTCCTGGCCAGAGTAAACACTGGTCACTGTTTTTATTAAAGTATATTGGAGTGGGCGGAGAATGTGCTGTGTATACTATATGCTGTATCTCATTAAGTCTGCTTGCCTCTATGTTAAACATGAAGTGCTGTTGCCTCTGGGGACTCCAGGAATATCTGGACTCCTCCAAACTTTTAGACTAAATGAAAGTATGTGGTAGGTTGATGTTTTCTCTAGGGTTGTGTCTTGTCAAGTGTCTCCTGGACATATCTTAATTTATTCTGCAATTACTCATACTCACCACTACTTATTGGAAAGGTAAATAAAGAATACTATAAATTATGATGAAAAGGATGGGGAACCATAGGATAAATAAAGAGGAGCTAAAATTAATCTCTGAAACCTGAGTCAGTCCAGAGACTGTGGTAGGTCCCAGAGGGGAATCCTGGCTCTAGGGATCCCCTAAGGCCTTCAGGGTTTACACTTTCCATTTGGGTGTGGGCCGATGACTCAGGCTGAATCATCCCCACTGAACTAGTCCAGCTGTTTCCATTTCCAGAGCTGTGAGAACTTCCTTGGCCTGCAGGTTGTCAAAGTAGTCATTTAACATGCTTTAAAAATTGCTGAAGTGAAATCTACCTTAGAAAAGCAAAAAATAAATTCTGCTGTTTTTAGAGGTATGAATCAACCTGAGAGCCCAATCCTAAATTACAAAAAGTGGAAAAACCTTACCCTAACTCTCCATTTAGAAACCACCTTTGCACCTGGACTCGTTTGATTTAACAGCACATTCTAACGTGGAAAAAGAAAAGAGGGAAAAAAATTAAACTCAATAAGAATGGTAATTTTTCAAAAAAAAAAAAAGCTTTTGGTCACAATTTAGGAGTTAAAAAAAAGAAATTAAAACTCTTCTCACTCTATCATAGAGTTCTACAGGATTGTTAGGATCTGCAAATACATTTAAATGGAAATCAAATTATTTAGGAAGAATATATTTTATTACTGTTTGTGGAATATTTTGCAAGGCAATACGTGGTAGAATATTCAAAGTGCTAGAGATGAGTTAGATCAGACTCTGGCTTATTTCCCAGGAAATATAATGTTCTATAAAGAAAGGCAGTATAATTGGTTTCTTATGCTACCCATTCAGGTGTCTCTCGTTTAGTGGAAATTCAAAACAGAACTTCAAAGATAAATCTACTTAACATGTAAAAGAATAAGACCAGATACCAACAGAAGCTAAATGGTGTTCTCATGTATAGAAATTTTGAATGCATAAAATTTATAATTTTATAGAATTAGTAAAAATAGGAATGTTGACAGACATAGAATTAGAACATGTTCATTAAGTAAAAAAACAAAAAGCCCAATTTTACTTCCATATCGAATATAATCAAATAATCCTGTTGCAACTGAAAGGCTAAACCAGATTAAGAAATGCTAACGGGGTGTGGGGCAGAATAGGAGAGGGGCAGCGGGGAGTGGGGAGTTGGGGAGAGATAGTATGGGGAGAAATGCCAGATATAGGTGATGGGGAGGAAGGCAGCACATCACACTGCCATGTGTGTACCTATGCAACAATCTTGCATGTTCTTCACATGTATCCCCAAACCTAAAATGCAATTAAAAAAATTAAAAAATAATAATAATAAATAAAGTATCTGGCAAAAAAAAAAGAAATGCTAATCATTGTGTTATGTACAGAGATGTCCTCTGTAGATATTGAACCAGCAAGTAAAAGAAAAATTAGATGTAAATCAAACTCAGAATTAAGTGGGCAAAGAAGATTGAGAAGCTAGCAAAAATGCCTGAAATTAATGAATGGGTAGGTTGGCCCATATTAATTTTCAAATATTTAACTTGAACTTATAGTCTCTTGCGTTTTTGAAGTTATTTTTAAAAGATACATAATTTTTTTTTTTTTTTTTGAGACGGAGTTTCGCTCTTGTTACCCAGGCTGGAGTGCAATGGCGTGATCTCGGCTCACCGCAACCTCCGCCTCCTGGGTTCAGGCAATTCTCCTGCCTCAGCCTCCTGAGTAGCTGGGATTACAAGCACGTGCCACCATGCCCAGCTAATTTTTTGTAGTTTTAGTAGAGACGGGGTTTCACCATGTTGACCAGGATGGTCTCGATCTCTTGACCTCGTGATCCACTCGCCTCGGCCTCCCAAAGTGCTGGGATTACAGGCTTGAGCCACCGCGCCCGGCCAAAAGATACATAATTTTTAAGTCACTGATATAAATTGTTGCCAGAAAAGTTCAAGTAAGATATCCTCAAAATTTAAGTATTATTATTATTATTACTAATTCTGATATTTGGCTTTATAGCATAGATTCTTAATAGGTTTTGTATCACCAGCTTTTGCTGTTTGTGAGGAATTTTTAATTTCACAATGACTGGGGACACTGTCAGTGGTTAGGGCTGACAGCCAGGGTGCTATCTATCCTGCAATACAAATCAACTAAGACTTAAGGAAAACTTATGGCATAAGGAAAACTTTCTTACATAGTTTTGAAATATTTTGCTTGACCTTCATATAGTTAAAACACTCGTGATTATTTGAACCAAGAATTTCATTCTATTTTACATATAAACCAAAAATTATTTTTGTATGTTTTTCAAATTTACCAGATTTTTCAGGAATGCAGCTATAATGTAAATGTAAGTGTACATTTATTTATGTTGATTTCTTTTTATGATCCCCCAATACTATAGGACTTCTACTGGCCCTCTAGCTTAAGGTCTAAACTGAAATTAGCTTATTGATCTTTTCCTAATCTTGTTCCTTGAGCAACCTTCTGTGACGAGAGACAAGAAATCCTGACCCAAGTTAGAGAATAGTCCTCCTAAGGCCTGTAGAAAAGCTACTATAAGCTAGCCACTACAGGCCTTCTTTCCCTGGTTTCCCTGAATGTTTCAGGGTCAAAAAGACCTCCCAAAGAGAAGTAATCACAAACTCATTTTTACCTTACTAGCCTTAGGAAAAAGGAAGCAATTTAGAAAGTGAGAAGAATCCAAACAGAGTTCCTCCCTGGGAAAGCTCTTCTAACACAATAGCTTACTTTGTCTCTCTGTTAATGGTGAGAAAGTGTGGCCTAGAGATACTGCTACAGCATATAGCCAACACTTACAATAAACTACCAGAGCTACTTTTTTTTTTTTTATAGGGTGGTGTTTCATTTGTTTTTATAAAATAGTTTAAGGTAATTTTCTCAGAAAAGGGAAAGAACTAAGAAATTATAAACTAATAATTTTTACAGAGTTTATATGAACATTTATTATATGTAAGAAGTGAACATTTAAATATCTTTGTAGGCAGATAACATGTTTTTTTAAATGTATATTACATAAATTAATCCCAGCACTTTGGAAGGCTGAGGTGGGAGCATCACTTGAGCCTGGAAGTTCAAGACCAGCCTCAGCAATATAGTGAGACCCCATCTCTACCAAACATTTAAAAATGTAGCTGGGTGTTATGGCATGCACCTGTAGTCCTATCTACTTGGGAGGCTGAGAGGGGAGGATAACTTGAGCCCGAGAGCTGGAGACTGCAGTGAGCCATGATTGTGCCAATATACTCCAGGCTGGTGACAGAGTGAAAGCCTGTCTGATGAAAAAAATAAAATACAGTCTCAACATCCTGGCATATGTCATTATATTAAATATTTTATACATGCTTTAACATTTATAAATTTTCCAGCAAACATTTACTGGAGATCAATGCTCTGTAACCATTTCTTTTATCATATATTTTTCCTGTTTCTACTTAAACCACCTATCCAGATCCATCATTATTGATTTTCAATAAAACAGGGATGTGAAGTCACACATACAGGTGCGCGCACGCGTGCACACACACGCACACACACACACACGAAAATATCCTGGGAATGATGGGTTTCAAATAACTCTTACATTTTGCATGTTACATCAAAATGGCTATCCAGAGCTTTATTACCTGAAGCGTGGTTCATGGAAGAGCAATAATTGACATCACCTGGAGCTTGTTTGAAATGCAGAGTTATAGGCCACAGAATCAGAATCTGCAATTTTATAAATTTCCTTTTATAATTTCTATACACAACCATTTCTATATATATAATTTTATATTCTAATTTTCCCAGGTAATTCTATTTCATAAACTTTTTATGTATTTATAAATGGGCTTCCAAAATACATAATTTTTAAGGACAGCCTAATTTTCTAATATAAGGATGTGTTGCAATTTTTTAGGCTTTGGTATTTTAAAAGACCTGCAGAAAATACAGTGAAGATGACTGAAAGGAGAATGAGTAATTGTTGCTCAGTATAACAAGCTAAACCTTAAAAAAGGAGTGGTTGCAGAAGTGTCTAATTATAGGGTACAGAAGGACCTCATTTGATGCTATTCAGTTGAAGAGCATCAATTGAAGAACCACCTCCAGGAAGGGTGGGTACTTATATATACAAAGGGGAGATAACCAGGTACGTTTTTCATTGCAAAGTTAATGCATCTTTTAAAAAGCATTTTTAAAAAGTAAGTATAAGGTATTTGAAAAGTTTGAATTCTTCTAGTATGTTCCTGTAATGCAAAATAGAAGAAAAGTCATTTCAAACCTAGTGTAATCATAATAATTTAAGACAATAAAAAGTTATTGCGATCATACAGAATAGCTACTAGGATGTTCATTGTGTATTAGCTGCATGAAGAAAAACAGAAACAAATTGTGTAAACAGTGTGGTTCCTCCTGTTCAAAAATATTTAAAAATCTCTGCAGAGGTGTGATAACAAATATAATGCAGTTGACCCTTGACCAACATAAGCCTGAACTGTGCAGATCCATGTATAGGTGGATTTTTTTCAACAAATGTATTTTAACAATTTCTTGAGATTATGACAATTTGAAAAAGGTAAAACACATGGCCTACAAACATGAAAAATTAAGAATAAGTATATCATGAATGAATAAAATATATGTAGACATTAGTCTTTTTATCATTTACTACCATAACATACACAAATTTATGCAAAGATAAAATCCATGAAAACTTAGGAACACATATACTTTGAGACCTTACATGGCAACATTTGCAATAGAGAGAAATGTAAATAAATGTAAAGAGACAGTATTAAGTCATAACTGCATAAAATTAACTGTAGTACATACTATACTACTGTAATCATTTCCAAGCCACCTCCTGTTGATTTTGCAGTGAGATCAAGTGTTGCAGGTTCCTGCTCAAATGCCAGATAACACCAATCATCTCCATGCAAACAGTTCATTTCCCTAGTAAATTTTCTGTGGCAATAAATTGTCCTCTTTCATAATTTTGCATTTTTCATTGTGTTTAATGCAGCAACTTAAACCTGGAGTAACAACATAGGACCCATACAAAGTGTCACTAGTGATGCTGGAAGTGCTCCCAGGACGCAGAGAAGTCATGACATTACAAGAAAAAGCTGAACTTCCTGATGTGTACCAGAGATTGAGGCCTGCAACTGGGGTTGACCCCATTTCAGACAGATGATTCATCTAGGAAACAGACAGTGTAAACTTATTGTATGAACAAAGACAGTAAAGTACTACAAATGTATTTTCTTTTCCTTGTGATTTTCTTGGTAACATTTTCTTTTCTCTAGCTTATGTTATTTTAAGAATATGGTGTATAATACATGTTATATGGTGTATAATAACATATGAAATATGTGTTGACTGTTGATGTATATGAAATTTTTGACTGTTTGGGGGATAATCCCCTATTGTTCAAGGGTCAATTTTACATCAAGTATTAAAACACTGAAATAAATTTTGTAATTGTATTGGCTTTTCACCAAAAGTGCATGATTTGCGATTCTGACTTTCCTTCACTTACTCTTACAGTAAAAAGATGACAGTAATATATTTCTTTTCATTAGAAAAATAGTTCATTGTCTTCCAGGTTAGAGAGGGAAAGAACCAAAAAGTGGAATTTTAGTTAAATTATAGTTCACTTTAAATTGTCTAAGTTCCAAAAATCTAACATTTTATATAATTAAACTTAATTTTAATCTCAGTTATAAGTATTTCTTCAAAGCTTTCTACAAATTCTCCAAATTTGTTCACAGACAATATGTGCTTGCATACATGCATATGTGTGTATTATTTGTTCCTTTTAAAGAATAAAGAACAAAGCTATTCTTAGGATTTATGCTGTCAGGATTGCCTTATAGTTGACACATAGTTTAATAAAAGATTCTTCCATGACTGGATAAGCTAACATCCTTCAATAGTATCCAACATGCAATTACATATAGCTTTATGAAAGAGTGACTTATTTAAGACAACAGCAAATTGTTAAGTGGGATGTAATTTTAATTACAACTTGGCTAAAATCTACCTATAAACAATGTTAAAAACTTTCAGAATCAAAATAGCGTCACTTAAGACAGTGTGGCAATTCCTCAAGGATCTAGAAATAGAAATTCCATTTGATCCAGCAATCCCATTACTGGGTATATACCCAAAGGACTATAAATCATTCAATTATAAAGACACATGCACATGCATGTTCATCGCCGCACTGTTTGCAATAAATAACAAAAACCTGGAACCAAACCAAATGCCCATCAATGATAGATTGGTTAAAGAAAATGTGGCACATATACACCATGAAATACTGTGCAGTATTCCATGAGTTTGTGTCCTTTGTAGGGACATGGATGAACCTGGAAACCACCATTCTCAGCAAACTGACACAAGAACAGAAAATCAAACACCGTGTGTTCTCACTCATAGGTGGGTGCTGAACAATGAGAACACATGGACACAGGGAGGCGAGCATCACATACTGGGGTCCATTGCGAGGGGGTAAGGGAGAGATAGTGGGACAGATGGTGGAGAGGGATAATGTGGGGAGACATGTCAGGTATAGGTGATGGGGGCATGGTGGCAGCAAACCACCTTGCCATGAATGTACCTATGCAACAATCTTGCATGATCTGCACATGTACCCCAGAATCTAAAGTACAATAAAAAAAATGAAAAAAAAATGGAGCAGGGAAAGGGCATGAAGGAATGGTTTTCACACGCAATTGTCTGATTTAAAAGAAAAAAACTATCAACAGAAGACTCCGCAAAAAAAAGATAACCTTGCACAAAAGCCATCACAACCTTATGCAAATAAATAAATAAGTAAATAAACTTCCGCCAGAACATCTACCCAGCAATTGCCTCTCCAACCTTGTGCTGACCCCAACGTTGTTATAAATCTTTTCAGCTAAAGATAATTCTCTCACAACAATTATGTAATTCTCTCCATTTTTTTCTTTAAAAACCTTTGTTTTCTTTTACATTTCCGAATATGCACAGAGATTTCTATGGCACACATATATTCATTGCAATTGCTACTCTGGATATCATTTCTTTTAGCATATCCCTGTCTGTTTGTTATTTAGTTTGATAAAAACAACAGCAAACTGCATAGGCTACTGGCCGGTTTTCCTAACTTCCCTGTAAAAGTAATTTACCATCCTTTGAGTTGCCAAATTTTCTGTACCTCTCCCCTTCCCTTATGAAGAAGTGTATATATGTATGCACCTGTACCTAATTGGCTTATTGGACAAAGTTTCCCTGTGACTCTCCCACGTTATGCATATTAAATAAATTTGGCAATAATTTAAAGAGAGACAATCAGTTATAAGATAACTGAAGTGAATAAGTGAATATGGTCAATCTATCTTTTTAGCTTACATAGATCCTAAATTGCTTTTTCATTATATCTTCCTCCACCCAAAATATTACCAATAACTGATTGGAATCCCTTTAAAATAGCAAATGCTTCTCAAGTAGTACATTATTTCAAAGCAGTTATTTAAAGAATAGTGTGAATGGCAAATAAAATGCTACACACATCATGAAATATAGATTTAAAATTTTTTCTTTCAGGTAAAATGTGTCTCACTAGACTTAGGGTACATTTTCATCTTACAGGTGAGATAATTGTTGCCTATAAAAGTACACTTAATGGCTGGGAGTGGTGGTTCATGCCTGTAATCCCAGCACTTTGGGAGCCCCAAAAGACCTCCCAGTTTCAAGCGATTCTCCTGCTTCAGCCTCCCAAGTAGCTGGGATTACAGCAGCACATGGCCACCGCCAGCTAATTTTTTGTATTTTAGTAGAGACAGGGTTTTAGCCTGTTGCCCAGGCTGGTCTCGAGTGCCTGAGCTCAGGCAATCCACCCGCCTAGGCCTCGCAAAGTGCTAGGATTACAGCGTGAGCCTCTGTGCCTGGCCAGCTTTGCATTTCTTCTCCTAAAAGGAAAAAACAGTAAGTGCGAGAAAGCCAAGTTTTGCTGTGGTGGACAGATACCTTTTTTTTTTTTTTTTTTTTTTTTTTTTTGCTATAAAATATTTTTCCTTTAATATGCCATGAGATATCTTGATTATATAGCTTCAAAAGTATTTTCTAGACACATCTTATCCTTTCAAATTATTTCACCAGCCTTTCCAGCGCAGTAAGGGATGCTGGATCACAGTTCTTTCCACCTTCTCTTTTTGGAAGCAATACAACACTAATTATTTCCGTGGTAAAGATTTTTAACTAATAAAGAAAATCATTTACAAATATCAGAAATCTAGTTTTGAAATGTTTGCATTAATTTGGATGTGAATCAGTATTTTGTGTTTGTTTGTTTGTTTTTCAAGGCAGCAGCTTGACCAACAACTTGCTGATAAACACATTTGTACTGAGGAAAGGGAAAGAGGAAAAGAGAATGCTGCATTTCTTCATTGGACCTAAAAGTGCTAATTTCATTAAGGGATACATAAAAGCAAACAAGTGATGATGGTTTTAAAACTTTTACTGCAATACAACAATGAAGTAAACAGTAATCAGACATATACCAATTTTTCTCCAAACAAATCAACAATGTACACAGGAAAATAACTGTCTATACTTGTAGAGCTTCTCAGATCATGTTAGAAGGGCCTGTCTGGGCCCTTCACGGTACTTCACACCTGTAATCCCAGCACTTTGGGAAGCCAAGACAGGAGGATCACTTGATCCCGGCATTCAAAACCAGCCTAGGCAACATAGTAAGACCTTGTCTTTACAAAAAATTAAAAATAAGCCAGGCATGGTAGTGTGCGTCTGTAAGGCCCAGCTACTTGGGAGTCTGAGGCAGGACAATCACTTGAGCCTAGAAGGTCAAGGCTGCAGTAAGCCATGATCAGGTGACTGCACACCAGCCTGTGTGACAGAGCAAGACTGTTTCCAAAAGAATTTCTAAAGGCCTGTAATTACCAAGAAATTTTAAAAGGGTTAAAGTAGTAGTTATTTTCACTCTAAGAAAATCTTCCCTTTCTCTCCTACCCCACCCCAGGTACTTAACAGGATAGACTGGGCTTTCTTATACATTAATTTTAAACTTCTGTAAAGCAGCAACAATTAACCATCAATAATTTGGCATTTCTTTTTACAGTTGCCACAGTTTCTTTTTAATTTCACAATGCCATTATCTAGTGTTTTCATGAGACAGAGACTGAAAATTCCACATAGCAATGATTCTTTCTGAAACCAATGTTAAGTCAAAGAAATACAAAGCCAGACATTACACTAAATTTCTGAATTTATTACACTAAAAAGAGTGAAACCTAGGGAAAGTTACCTACTTTATAGAAGAAAGAAAGACCTGCAAAAGCAGGTTGGATTATCATGTTTGGATGTGCAGCATCTGCTAACTGAAGCAGACATGCACTGTACTCATCCCTGCCCTGCATCCTAGATCCCACCCCCCCCCCCCCCCACAATCTATCATATACAAAGTATTGTGGATAGGATCCCAAGTGCTTCCAGACAACCCACTGGATGTAGTTGGTGTGATGCACTTGTGTGAAGTGTAAGATATAAAAAAGTCCCTTTCAATCTTCATTCAAGTTCTGCTATAGAAGAAAATTGGTAGCCAAATTGATGTTCTCTCACAAATGAAATATGCTCCTGTGACACATCTTTCAGGAAATCCTAATGCCTTTAACCTTTCTGTAGCTTCTTTATCTTAAGGTTACTTGAATGTGGCTCATAGGACCACTTCCAACTTTGCAGTTCCTCTCCTGCCACTTCCACCTTTCCTCCATGACCACCAGCTTCTTGAACTAGTTCATTTACCATCTGAATAAAATGTTCCTGGTGTGGGCTGATTTGCTGCAGCAATTAACCTATCCGTTATAGCAATGCTGGAAAAGCAGGGAAGGATTCTATTGAGTAATTTGCCTTATCTGTCAAAACTGAGGATTATTCTATAAAAGTTCATGGGGATGATCTCCAGAACTTGTAGTTGTTGCTGTCATAGTTGCAGCAGCTGAAGACCGAGGCGCCTAGTACTACCTGCTTGAGGAAGGCTCAACCACAGCCTGACTTTTTCTACCTCCAGAAATTCCTGTTAAGACATACTCCACTGCTCTGTCAGGATTGTTGAAAATGGCTCTCAGGGCCACAATTACTTGCTCTTGTTTATAGCCCATGGACATGGTCTTGGTTTCAGTTATCATATTCTCATAGGACTAACGTTTTACAGGTGCCCTTGCATTTTCAAAAAAGTTTTTTGCTTGTTTGTCTGTTTTTTTTAGACAGAATTTTGCTCATATTGCCTAGGCTGGAGTGTAATGACACAATTTTGGCTCATCACAACCTCCACCTCCCGAGTTCAAGCTATTCTCCTGCCTCAGCCTCCCGAGTAGCTGGGATTACAGGCATGTGCAACCACGCCCCGCTAATTTTGTATTTTCAGTGGACTTGGGGTTTCTCCATGTTGGTCAGGCTGCTCCTGAACTCCCAGCCTCAGGTGATCCACCTGCCTTGGCCTCCCAAGGTGCTGGGATTATAGGCAGAGCCACTGAGCCTGGCCTAAAAAAGGTTTGACGGAAAAGAATCCCCTGGTGTACTCTCAGTTGATGTTGGGCTAGTAGCCACTGGTGTTTCTGCTGACCTCTCTGCAGGTTTATCTTGTTTCATGGCACCAGCAGGTACGTGTTCAGCACATGCTGTTGTTGGTGCTGGAGTGATAGACATGGGTGTAGATGTGGGAGCCAAGGCAGAGGGGAGGGTTGTGGCCTGAGCCACAGCAGCTTCTGTGGAGGAAGTAACTGCACAGTGGTGGCAGGATTTGATTGCTGAGTTGTAGCTGAAGCTGGTATTGTCGCTGCTTTGGGTTTTGTCACCATAAACTTACCAAGTTTACATTTTTTGAGAGCAGTATCATCATTGAGGATTTTGCCAGCATGAAATAATTCTGACCTGCTACCAGAAAGTCATCTTTCGTCTTTTCAGATTCACTCTTATTTTTCAGTACTTTCACTGTGTCTTCAGAATCAATGTTGATCTTGTAGGTTGATTGCCTAAGTCTTTAGGGTAACCTGTGTGGTGCACCTCACAGCTCTACTGCAGGGCCATTGCTGGTGCCGACCAGGCTGGCTCTGTGGCTTGGCCAGGCCTTGGGGTCATCTGCGCTCCTTGCACTCTGAAAAGGAAGTTGGTGGGGGCTGGGTGTTTATCATATTCACCCAGCTGGGTGGCCTTACAAATAGCCCAGGCCCCAGGTCATGCTGATGCCTCCTCGACTGTGGCTTTCTGTGTGAACAAGTGCACTGAGTCTGCAGGAGGCATGAGGAGGTCTGTGACATAAGAGAATCCACTAGCCCACGGCGCAGGATGATGGTTGTCATCATCATGACTTGCCCCTCAGTATTAGATGAATTCTTAAGGTGACTCCAGTGATCCCCACCTCCTAGTGTTCATGCCCTGTGTGATCCTCTTCACTTGAGTGTGGGTGAGACACGTGACCTCCTTCTAGCTAATTGACAATGGCAAAGGTGATGGGATATATATGTTTATGTCTATGTGATTACATGATATTAGATTGTAGGGCTCATCTTTTTGGACTCTCTCCCTTGTTCACTTTCAGAAACTAGAGGCTATGTTGGGGAGCCCCACATAACAAGAATCCCTGGGAGACCTGTAGGACAGAGGGCAGGCTTTGGAGTAACAGGCTTTAAAAAACTGAAACCCTCAATCCTACAGTTGCAAGAAGCAGAATTTTACCAGCAACTTGAGTAAGCTTGGAAGCAGATTCTTCCCTTGCATAGCCTGCAATGAAACCTCAGCTCCAGCAGACACCGATTGCAGCCTTGCTAGACCCTGAGCAGAGGACCCTAGCTAAGCTTCGTCAGCCTCCTTCCACAGAAACTATGAGTTAATTAATGTGTTGTTTTAAGTCACTGAGTTTGTGGTAATGGTTCCTCAGTGATAGAGAACTAACATATCTAAAAGAAAAGTAAACCATAGTTCATAGATTCAATATCTGTAAACTTGGAGTAAGAATATTCATAACGATTTTTTAAAAATGCATGTTTACAAGGCAGGGCAACATAGCAAGACACCATCCTAAAAAATAAATTAATTAAATTAACGAGGCATGTTGGCACATGCTTGTAGTCACCATTACTTAGCAGGCTGAGGTGGGAGGATTGCTAGAGCCCAGGATGTCAAGGTTGCAGTGAGATGTGATGACACTACTGCACTCCAGCCTGGGTGACAGAGTGAGACCCTGACTAATAAGTAAATAAATAAATAAAGCATTTTCAAAGTAAACTATTTAGAAATAAATGTTAGTAAAGTTGGTGATGGAGAAGAGTAGGTCTTGGACAGAGGGAAATTATTATAGACATGGACAAGATTGAAATGAAAGTTATAGGCCATTTTTTTTTAGTTTTTGGTTTTTTTTTTCTATTTGCATATTTTTTTATGAGAGCTGAACAATGAGCAGTGATTTGTGACATGGAAGCATCACCTACCTATTTAGTGATGTGATGGCAGCAGTGGCCTGACAATAGCAATTTGAAAAGAAAGATGAAGTATAGAAAAAGAGAGTCAAAGGGATGTTAAAGAATGCTTTGCTGTAACAGAAAAGAGACTGCTGAGGAGATAGATAGTATAGAGAAAAGGAGTTTAAAGGAAGATTGCTCTTTTTCTTTTTCTTTTTAATATGAAGACGAGCACATTGATATGTATATTTTAAGAAAGAGAAAGAGGATAAGTGACTTATAATGTAAAGTTTTTAAGAAGTGGGAAGAAATAGAGTTCAGCCTATAGCTAGAAATATGAATGGCAGGCTGGGCTCAGTGGCTCATACCTGTAATCCCAGCATTTTGGAAGGCTGAGGCCGAAGCGAGGAGGATCGCCTGAGGTCAGGAGTTCGAGACCAGCCTGGCCAAGATGGTGAAACCCCATCTCTTCTAAAAATACAAAAATTAGCTGGGCCCAGTGGTGGATACATAATTTCAGCTGCTTAGGAGGCTGAGGTAGGAGAATTGCTTGAACTCAGGAGGCAGAGGTTGCAGTGAGCCTAGATGATGCCACCGCATTCTAGCCTGGGTGACAGAGCAAGACTCCAACTCAAAAAAAAAAAAAAAAAAAAAAAAAAAGAATGAAAAGAAAAGAAAAAAGAAACATCAATGGCATAGTAGTAAGCTTGTAGCTTTTTCCATGAAATAGACATCCAGGTTATATGCTATAAGTGAGGAAAGATTTTGGGAAAGGTGGCTTACACATTGGAGAAGAAATGTTTTGGGAAAATCACTGAGAAGAGGAGGCTATGAGTTTAACAGCAGAGGATCCTAAATTTGCTGGATGGTGAAGACGGCCCAAGTGAGTTACTGTTTATACCTTTAGTGTAACTTCCATCCTCCTTGTCATGGCTTGTTGAGACAATGCCTAGCTACTTTGGATCTAGACATAGAGAAAGCAGGTGTATAACTCCTTTCCCACACTGCTATGAAGACGTACCTGAGCCTTGGTAATTTATAAAGAAAAGAAATGTAATTGACTCACAAAGGTAATTTATAAAGAAAAGGGGTTTAACTGACTCACAAATAAGGTTGTAAAATGAAAGAGAGAGAGAATTAGATATATTCTGCATAGCTGGGGAGACCACAGGAAACTTAGAATCAGGATGGAAGGCACCTCTTCACAGGGCAGCAGAGGAAAGGAGTGCCAGACACATATAAAACCATCATATCTCATGAGAACTCACTCACTATCATGAGAACAGTATGGGGGAGCTGCCTTATGATTCAATGACCTCCCCCTGGGTCCCTCTCAGACACATGGGGATTACGGGATTACAATTCAAGATGAGATTTGGGTGGGGTACAAAGCTAAACCATATCATTAGGTAACCACGTTAATCCAGGGCTGTGTTTTGCCCAATGGTTAAGGAATAAGAGAAAGAGACTAAGGAATTTAGGTTATCGGCAATAGGATTATTAAAATAGGGAAATCTTAGAATTAAGCAGGATAAAGAGGAAGAAAAGATTAGAGAGGTTGATGGATTGGAAGAAAGTCAAAAGGTAAGTAATCTAAAGGTTCTGATGAGATATTAACTGTCTTTTATTCTGAGAGAGAATATTGTCTTTCTGCAGAGGTCATTCATTTCATTAATGAGAATGAAGAAGTATTAGGTTGCTACCTACATCTCTTCAACAGTACACAGGAGACATTGCATATTTACAGCAATGGCTTTGAAGACATGAAACATTAGGAATAATACAAGAGCTAAGCTATTTCAATCCTGAAAAATCAATATGCTTTTTATACTGTTGTCAGAAGTACCTATAGGAGGTGGGGTTTTTTGTTTTGACAGAGTCTTGCTCTGTCACCAGGCTGGAGTGCAGTGGTACCATCTCAGCTCACTGCAACCTCCATCTCTTGGGTTCAAGTGATTCTCCTGCCTCCCGAGTAGCTGAGACCACAGGCGCATGCCACCATGCCCAGCTAATTTTTGTATTTTTAGTAGAGACAGGGTTTCACAACGTTGGCCAGGATGGTCTCGATCTGTTGACCTTGTGATCTGCCCACCTTGGCCTCCCAAATTCCTTGGATTACAAGCGTGAGCCACCAGCCAGGAGACAGTTTTTAAGAGAAAAAAATAACCCACTGTTCAAATGGTACAAACAAAACAGCTAACATATTTATAAAATTTCATGCAGATCTTTTCATAACCCAAAAATTAAAACAGGAAAACTTATTTAAATATGCTAATATTAAAAGGAAGACCATATACAAATACAGAAATATTTGTATATAAAAAGTCTAAGTATAATCATATGGGTTTCAAAACATTTATTCTACTTAAGTTTACTCAGTATTACTACATCTATGATAAAGGTGATAGAAAATAATGCTCAGAAAAAGCTAAATATTTTGATCAAGGGCACCACCCAGCCACACAATATTAAAGCAGGCTTCAACACATGCTCTTTTACTCTAAATATTTGTTTAGAATTTTTTTCCAACTAAAAACATTATTACAGATACTTGTAGATAGTTGAAATTTGTCTTTGGCATTATAAATTATAGTTAATTATATTCAGTATTTATTTTCTTAGTAATTATACCTCTTAACTTTTTGACTTCCAATAAAAATTTAGAGTTACTGTGAGTAAAACATGGATTTCTGAGGGATGAGCTTTCTAGGCAGAGGGAACAACATGTACAAAGGCCCTGAAGCAGGAGTCTGTTTACCTAGGTTGAGAATTATCAAGGGACTCATGACTTGAATGGGGTGTGAGAGAAGGAAAATGATAGCTCAGGTAAAAGATATAGTAGGGATCTGCATCAAGAAAGATCTCCTAGACCACTATAAGGATTTGATTTTTATCCTAATTGATAGGGAGCAGAGGAGCATTTGTAGAACGGGACCTAGATATATTCATTTATTTAGATGGAGGAAGTAGATTTTTAAATGGAGGGACTAAAGGGCAGGTTAGAAACCAGAGCATGTTAAGGTACAGATACTTATTAAACATGCAAGTGGAAATGTCTAGAAGGCAAGTGAATATAAAATCTGTAATTTAGTGGAAAGGGTTAAATGGTTGCATTTATTGTTGTAAATTTGTGATCCTTAGCACTTGTTGTTATGAAAAGTCATGGTCTTGGATAAGATTTCTAGAGGGTGTACTAGTCAGGCTTCAATTAAAGAAACAGCTTCCCTAGAAGATAAATATGGATTTGTTATAAGGATTTCAAATGATACATTTTTGGAAGTGGATTAATAAGTCACCGTAAGGTAGTTGTCTTCCTGCCTAACAACAGAACTTGTACAGAGGGTGGGTAGTCAGAAAAGAAGTTTACAAAATGAAAGAGAGAAAGAACAAGCTAAAACCCAGAAGCATGAGCAATGAACAAGAACCCAATGGAGACAGACGGAAACCAGTATCAGCCCCTGTCGCCTCTAATTTTGGTGATGTGGGTGTCTGCAGAAGCTGGAGCCCTTAGTCATGGAGTTAAAGGCACACACTGGCCCAGGAGACAGAGAAGCTGAAGGAGGTTCCTTACATGGTGGAACAGTGGCAGGCCTGAAAGCTGCCACGGAAACCAACATGTACGCAACCTGCATGCGTTACAAAATGACGGTTGTTTCTTTTCTACCCTTCAATTCTCCCAAGAATCTCCGTTTTGACTCAGCCTAATCGGAAATAAACAAGAAAGGAAACTCTAAGAAAGGTAGTTCGGTTTAGCCAAGTTGATATATTGCAAATCTTCCATATTAGGTGAGTGTAGATGGAGAACAGATGAGGTCATAGGTCTAAATCCAGTGGCACTAAAAAAATTAGAGTTAGGAACAGAGGGGTTTCTAAGAAGTGTCTTTAAGAGCAGAAGGCACAACACTTTTAGTCCATTTTTTTTTGCTGCTATAATAGCATACCACCAACTGGTTAATTAATTAATAATAGTTTATTTGGCTCATGGTTCTGGAGGAAAGTTGAAGTTTGAGAGGCCACATCTGGTGAGGGTTTTCTTACTGCCTCATAACATGGAAGAAGGCATCACATGGTGAGGAGGTGCATATGTTTGACAGCAAGACAGAGAAGAAAGCTAGCTGGCCTCATCCTTTCTTCAGGAATGCACTCTCAAGACAACAGCATTAATCCAGTCATAAGGGCAGAACTCTCAGGACCTAATACCTGCTTAAAGGTCCCACCTTTTAATACTGTCATAATGGCAATTAAATTTTAACATGAGTTCAGCAGGAGACATTCAAGCCATAGCTATATCCTTCTTTATTAATTCTTAATTATTGCCCACAAAAAGAATGTGACGGTGAGTTTGGACTACATGATGGAGACTACCTTTTGAGGATGGATGAGCTACAAGATAGAAAGTGTTCATGTTGGTAATGATCCTTCCTGTGGAACACCAGTCTTGGACTTAACCCAGGACTGTGTTTATAAGAAGTCAAATTTGTCCTACTTAAATCGCTGTTGTTTGGGCTTTCTACCACCTGCCACCAAACAAAATTCTAATTGATAGAGTAGATTCAGGAGAAAATGAGAGGTGAACCAATGAAGACAGAATATAGACAATATTTTGAAGAAATTAACTATAAGTTGGAACCAGAAATGAATCTTTAGCTGAAGGATAAGAAAGATTAGGGGGAGATTTATTTTTATGATGGGAGACTACATTTTTTTCTATGCTGTTTGGGAATTATCCAATAAAGAGGAATCATTTGATTATGTAGGAAAGATAAGAAGAAATCGTATACTGAATAATGGAAAAAAAATGAAAAATTCTAGAAGAAATATGTAACTAACTTGATTGCTTATTTAGAAAATTTATACTTGAATGATTTTTATCAAATGTCAATGTTAATATCATTATAGTTTAAAAACTACAGGAAATAGTGCATTCTGGAACTCTAAATGAATTTCTATAAATTTGTAACTTGTCATGAGAAATGAATAATATGTCATGGTTTTAATACTGTAAAGAATTTTTCAAGATAAACTTTCATTTTAAAACTTGTATCACTCAGGAAATCTTTAAATTGATTTTCACCCTTATTTGTAAAAGCCATTATTTTTTTTATCATTTTACCCCTGCATAACTCTTATTAATTTTATTGTACAAACATGATGCACCAGTTTGCTTTTCTTACTTAGCTATTAAAATTTCATTCAGTACAGTTTTAATTGAAATTCCATTTTTATAACTTTTCTTAACAATGACTAGTGATCTACCTTGAGATTATTAAACAATGCATTGAAATTCTCCTGCAATTAATTTTAGGCATAGCTCTACACACATACACTAATTTCTTTTTGGAAACATGATAATTTCTTAGTCCTATATAATACAAAATGAAATTCGAGGTTGAAAATATTTTTTCCATTTAGATCTCAAGGGAAAGACATTTTATTTTGTTTTATTTTTTGGCAATTAAGAGCAATGAGGTTGGGGTTAGAGCAGTTTATGTTTTTTGTTCATATTTTTGCATTATTTATTTCCTGCTATAAAGGTGATTATTCAAAGAGAACATGCTGCAATTATATTGTTACTCATTGTAACAGTAACAGTAGAGATGCTTTAAGTATGAGA
Organism: Sapajus apella; assembly: GCF_009761245.1. NCBI lineage: Eukaryota > Metazoa > Chordata > Mammalia > Primates > Cebidae > Sapajus > Sapajus apella. The sequence continues at coordinate 44,466,548 of NW_022436947.1, read as the reverse complement.
CACAATAATTAAAAATCAGGACTGATTAAATTTAGAGTTTTCTAAACTAAATTTTCAGCTGAGTTTGCTAAATTTTCATCAACACGTTTTCAGAAAACCTATTTGTCTATTTATCATCTTTGTTTCTGACATATTTATGGTCATCTTTTAAACATTCTGAGCCATTTGTTAAGCAGTATTTCCTGAACAGAATTCTTACTGCTAACACTTAAAAATTTTCCCCCTTAACTGGAAAGACCTTTTCTTGAAAACTAGCTATTTTCAGAACATAAAGTGTCACATTAACACTTACTTAATACAGCAAATTCTTAATTTTGTTATAAGAAACAAATTGTGAGCACAGATAGGCTTGTAACTATATTTTGACAACTAAAAGCATGTAGTACCAGTCCTGGCCTCCACATGGTGCTAGTGTTATGCACTGGAACATGAGAAGCCAAAACTACCTCGTAATGCCAAGTAACCTCTCAGATCGCCCATCAAAAATAACCCCAACAATGAAACAACAAATTCAAACAAAAAGGCACTGTATCTGAAATCCTTCCTTATGTAAAATCTGGCTCATATACAATAATCTGGTTAGTGTACAAAATGATTTGCCAAATCATTTGTGGAAATCACAGTAAAGCCTAATAAAAGTTGACAAAAATAATAATTTTAGATTTCTTGTTCCAATTTTGGGATCTCGCCAATGGGTTCAACATCATATTCTTTTTTCCATGTATTGTCTCTTCAATGGATGGTTATTTTGAATGATGTTAAGGAAAGGAAGTCCTTAGGGAATCATGGAGGGCAGGGAGAAGAAGCTTCATAAGCCTTCTGCCAGGTTTTTTCCTTGGTCAGTGTGATTCCTTTGAACTATAAAATTCACTTTCAAAGCCAAAATATAATTTATTTTGAATATTCCAATTTTCTGTCATATTCTTTACAACTTTAAAGTTAATGTATGTTTCCATTATTTTAATGTAAAACAGGTATATTCATTGAGTTTATGTCAGTTTTATGTGAGGTATAAAATTTTACATCTCACTGTCGATTGTATGACAATAGAAAATACTATAAAATATTACAAAATATTTCACCATTTTGCTTATTTTTTTTTTTTTGCCAACTGACTAATGGATAATTGTACTGGTTGTATCTAAAATCCTTCCTCTTCTTTCATAATGGAATACAATTGTTTTCTTTACTTTACGCTGACAATTGGACCTTCATCCTCTATCAAGAAAATCTGAACAACTAAAGAAGTTCTCCAAATAATTAACAAGAAACTGCTGTGTGGTATCTAAGTACCTTAAGCCCTTGTAAATAATACACACCCAATAAATATTTATTGAATAAATCACTCCATACCAACTGGTTTGGTTATGGCATTAACAGAGGCAGTTTTAATGGAGATTATAGATAACATGAAAGAGGACTCGAGACTTGAAAAAAAGAAGAGAAAAATTAAACATTTATTACACTGAATTATGATTTATGTTCCTTCCTCTCTGTCTTCCTTCTTTCTTCTCTTCCTTTCTTCCTCCCTCCCTCCCTCCCTCCCTCCCTCCCTCCCTCATTTATTTTCAAATATACAACTCAGAAACTGCCTGTCAAAATATTAGATCACTTATTGCCAGGAAGAAAAAAAAATATGGGCAGTCTTAAAGTCTACAACAAGATTAAAGAAATCAGTGGATAACTGCTTTACTGAAGTATATGGCATTTATTATTGGTTTAATAATGAGTCAATTTCTTAAGTGGGCAGAGAATAAAATGTTGTCTTTAGGTACATTAGTGGTAACATTGTTTGAAAATGTCGGAATCTTTTGGACAAAATAATCTAAACATCAGTAACTATGTATAAGTGATTTATTACCCTTAATCCCTTTCTTGGAAACTTCTTTCTTCTTTTGTGACCATAACCAGAAATATGTGCCCTTCTCTGTGTGCATTTTTTATTTACGTATTTACATATGTATATATATTTCCAGAAATAAGAATGACCATTATCACCTGACAACTTTCCTTAAAACATTTCTTTTCTTAGTTCCCTTAGGATTTTGTTCTTTAATAATTTTGCCTACGTTATTTAGTCCTACTGTTATTCCTATTTGCCAAGCCTAAAAGACAAGTCAAAACCCAATAGCCTACAAGGGTCAGTATTCGATTAACTAACCAGATCACTAATACGTGTGCAGCTGATCACTCTGGAAATCATGTAGAGTGTGTTCTGCCATCTGACACAACCTGGAATATGGGGCTTTATTTGGTGAGTTCAGTCACAGACACTGATTGCTGAAGCACCAACTGCTTTGAGAGGTTTTTATTTTAAAACTATATATAGTCTATTATTCCATTTATTAAAGATAGGTTCCTGCTAGTATAGTGTTTGAGAACTATTATGAAGTCTTTCCTAAATCATATCTTCTGGAAAAAAAAAATTGAAATGATTGGAACACGGACCCTGGTGTTTGGGTTTAAAATGGCGATTGTGCTGCTTACTGGTGTTTCACTTCATGCAAGTTACTAACTAAGCAGTTAACCAACACGTTAAGTTACTAACATCTGTGTCCTACATTCTGTTTTGGGTAAGTGACAATAAAAGTCGTACCTATTGCATCGAGTGATTTTCTGAGTTTAATTGGATTTTATATGAATATGCCTTCCATGCTGCTTAGCATATAGAAAACAAAACAACAAAAATCATTATTTTAAATTCTTTTAAAGTGGAATCAGTTTGGAGTATAGTGCTAGATGTTGAGAGTAACAGTGATATAACCAATTCACCACTGGTGCAATCAATAACTTATAAATATGTATAACAAAAGACATAGAAACCCATCAATTCTAACATATTATAGAAGTTTCTGTTATATTTTTTCAAAGCACCTGATTGGGTTCTACCTCTTTAAGGAATTCTCTTAACCTGTAAAGAAGAGTATAGGAAAACTTCCCAGGGACTATAAAGAATTTTGAGAATTAACATTTTAAATCATTTCATTTTGCCCTAAAAAAGCATGCAGATTTGATTAGAGCTCATTAAAGCTTGCACTTACTCAAAATCTTCTTCTGATTCTTTTAATTATTATTAAAGACCTAAAAGAAAATGAGAATAAACCTAGTATAAATCAGAAACAAAGAATTTTAAAATTTATGAGAGCAATTTTATGAGTCTATTTTGCTTTTTAGAATAGCTGGTCAAAATGGAAAAATACAAGGCCAACTTTTTGAATTGTCAGCCATCCAAATGATAACATCAGAATGACATTATCCAAATGTCTTTCAGGCAGGTGAATGATTGGATTGTATATATGGTACTAATTGATGGAATGCCATTCTCTGGGCCTATACTTAGTAACACAGAAATCAGGAGTAATGTAGTTATCTGTCCTTATCTGCCTGAATCACTGAATGTGGAAAACAGTCAATCCAGACTCTAGATCCTTTACAGATTCTGTGATATAAGGTATCTGAATAGAATGACTAACAAAAGCATCAGCAGTCTTGGTTGATCTGTAAACAGCAGCAGCAATGGTGGCAGTAGCAACAACAGCTGGTCTCATTAGTGGGACTTTTGAGGTGCTCCAGACTGGAGATCATTGAGATAGCAGGGCTAGCAGGAATAGAAGAGGGATTAGTGAAGCTGAAATGCCGTAACTACCACAGAGAAGTTATGTTATCCAAGTATCTTAAGCACTTAATAGATTTATAAAATTTATGTATTTGTGTCTTTAGTTATAAAAAGGATTATCATCATTGTTATTTTTATACTTTGGTTTTTTAATGCTTTTAATCATAATGTTCTTCAGATGTAGTACTATGTTATTTTGTCCACCTACAAATAATGTATATGTCATCATTTTTGGGTAAATGTTCAACTGGAAAGGCTAAAGGCATATTCCACCCCACTCTACAAGGAGCACAGGGAATCACTTTACCTCTTACTTGGCCCTCAAGTAACCACATCTCTCCCTGTCTGTATTAATAACTTCTGCTGAAGTGAGTTTAGAAAGGAATAAACCATCAGCAACTGGTTAATGCTGTAAGTTTGTCCAAAAGCATGTTCCCTAAAGCACAGTAGGTACAGTGTGTTCATTTAGTCAGGAGAGGTTCTGCTCTGCTGTGGTAACAAATAAAGGAAATAGCTTAACATAACATGTTTCCTCCACTCATACAAAGTCTCTTGTGGGTCTGAGTAACTTTCCAGGGTAGCTGTGATTCAGTAATCTAACATGATTCAATTTCATCGTGCCACCATTTCAACATAAGTCCTCTTCTTTTGCTACAGAAAAGACTTCAGAAAGACCAAATAATTTCTTAGGAATATTTCACTGCTTCAGCCCAGATGTGGTACACATCACTTCTGCTCATATTTCTTTGGCTAGAATTAGTCAAATGAATTCACATGACTGCCAAGGAGCTGGAAAGCATAGTCTCCCATATGCCCAGGAATGAATATTGATGATATGATATTGAGGGAATATTGATGAGTACTGTCTCCCACAGTATGCAAGATAATTTTAGGTGATGCAGAAATAAACTGTTAACAATTGTTTGGTTTTTGCATGTATTTGAAAAATACAAGGAGGGCATCAAGCCTATGAGATAATGGTTTCATTTTATATAAATTTAATTGCAGACACTAATCATTATGTTAAAAATGGTGAATGTGGCAAATAGATGTCTAATATTTTGGGTAACCCTGGCCTAAAGGAAGATCTGTTAAACAGAAATTTTAGCACGTGAAATTTCAGGCAAACTGGGAACATGAGGTGGGGCGTAGCAAGCTGTTCTGTAACAAGCACCTGACATTGATTCAGCAGCAGACAGTATGGGACTGCCTCCTGGGAAGGCTAGCTCTAGAAGCTAGTTGATTTTCTGCTGTTGAAATTGAAGAACCAGTGATGGAAACAATCATGGGGGAGACTGGAACTCTGATGAGTACCTAATTTTCTTTTTTTCCTTTTTCTACCAGACTGAGATTGCTCTTCATACAATAATGTAAGGCTAGCAAGAATGAGAGATTTGGGAATAAAACCCTTGACCTGGCAAGCAATACCTTCATAATTGGCAGTTATCTTCTCACCTGGTTTTCCCTGCTGTCTGACATTGTTTAAACTGCCAGCCTCGATCCTCTTAAATCAAATACAGTAGTATCACCTGGTATTGTTGGCAACACCAAAGCTTTTCAGTCCACTAAAGCTCTTCCCTCACTGTTGGTGGTAAGTCAGCTTTTTAAAAAATTTTCTATTTCTGTGTTTTCCAAGAGTATCTAGAAATAATTCCCAAGGGTTCAGATCTTGATGTTGTCATTTGTCTGTGCTATTATTGATTTTCATGTAATTATTTTTTTTTTTTTTTTTTTTTGAGACGGGGTTTCGCTCTTGTTACCCAGGCTGGAGTGCAATGGCGTGATCTTGGCTTACCGTAACCTCCGCCTCCTGGGTTCAGGCAATTCTCCTGCCTCGGCCTCCCTAGTAGCTGGGATTACAGGCACGTGCCACCATGCCCAGCTAATTTTTTGTAGTTTTAGTAGAGACGGGGTTTCACCATGTTGACCAGGATGGTCTCGATCTCTTGACCTCGTGATCCACCCGCCTCGGCCTCCCAAAGTGCTGGGATTACAGGCTTGAGCCACCGCGCCCGGCATTTTCATGTAATTATTAATAGAAGCCTCTTTTATTCTCAAAAAATGTCTTGTTTAGATGATGAATTATGTGGTGACTATGCTTCTGAGGATTCTTCTTGTTTTATTTTATGATATAAGTGACTAATCTTGTCCCAAAGACTCTTTATTCCAATGCTAATGCCACATGGGGGAAACTGAGGCTATGGATAGTTCTGGATGTTTAGTTTTCTCAGTAGTCATTTTTTGGCATCATCTACATATTTTCTGTAGGATAAAGATAAAAATAGAAGGACATACAGAGGAGTTAAAAGAAATAAGTAAGGACAGTGACGACTGGCATATAAGCCAAAGCACATTTTGAGGAATCTAAAGAATCTATTATTCTGGCACTTACGTCTAAATTGCTCCAATCTAATCTTAAGGATGACACTTAAAACCGAAGGCAAATCTTGGCATTCATAACATTTATTCTCTTTTTATTTCTTTTTTCTTTTTTTTGCGCATAACATTTATTATCTTGTCAATATTTTAGAGGTGTGTATTTTGTGTACTAATGAAATATTGTAAGGTCTCACGTCTCATTCTATAGTAGAGTTAGGACAGGCACTGTGCAATCTTAAGTTGAATTTCAGTTATGTGAGAGTAGCCATGAATTTCAATAAGTACCACATTTAGTTTTCCTATAATCCCACTATTAGATAACACATATAAAAGCTGCTATTTATTTTGTCATTTACTTCCATCCTAGAAGAAAGCAAAAGACTTTTGAAAGTACAGTATATCACATGTAGAGCAACCTTTAGGTCTGTAGCTCATCAGACTGGTTTTTAAAATATGCAGTCATCCCAGGTTAAAAGTCTCTAAATACTTCATGTTGTTTTACTGTTAAATAACGTTTAGAGTTTGCTATCTTTTGTAGACTTTGGAAATCTAATTATTTATAACATCCAGTGACATTTACATTTTGCTAAAAATACTTTGCTTGTACAAGAACATATCATGATTAAAAAATGGGTAGAGAATGCCTAGCTGTACATTTGTTTCTATATAATGCAAAATATCAGGGTGACCTATGTTATCTTTTTGTTATAGCTTCATGATTTTAAACCATAATTCTCAAAAAGTGTTCTTAACTATTAGCATTTAAAATACAGAATAAGAAATCATAGTTGAGATCATTGTTTACCACTTAATTCTCCACTATGAAACCAAATGTCTATTCAAGTTTATCGGTATCTTAACATAATACCATTCATTTCCATGCCAACAGCTCCAGAGTGTTTGGCTTGGTTTTTGAGATTGATTGAAGGTAGATTGTAAAGTTGAGCTATTGTGTTAAGCTTATTTACACAAACACAGTGTCTTGGAAAATAAACTCTGAATCTTAAGATATTTCACATCCTAAGTTTCTAATACCTGCTTTACAGAAATCCCTTGGGTGGTGAATCTCAACTTTACCTGTTCCGTTACCTGGGAGAAAATTACTTCCACATTCTTAAATTTGAAGTAAAATTTAGAAATTGCTTAGGAAAAAAGATTTGCTTTTAATTTCATTTGACGAATTTGCTTAAGTAAATAATTTATGAGACACTCATGGGTGAACTTTTTTTTCAGGCTCTTGAAACACACTTTTCTTAAAAGAGTTTAAAAATAACGTTCCTAAGATATAAACAATACAAAAAAGACTTAATTGTAAAAAAAATCTATATGACAACAGTGAAAAACTGAATTTGCATCCTGGATGGCTACAAATAGATTATTTTAAAAAGAAGTTGCTTTTATCTTGGAGAGAGTTTAAAAGCGCTTTCTGACACCACATCCTTGTCTGTCACCTAGTCTTAAATAATCAGCCTGTTATATATCATCACCCCTCCCAGTCTTCCCATTTCCCCCATCAAAATGTGGACTTCTCTCCTGTCGCTGAGTAACGTGGGGCCTATTATGACTGCCAGGGAGGATGGGCGCGGGGCACGTGGACCAGAAATACTTCCTATAAACAGCAAGTACGCTGCTCAACCCTGCCTGAACTTTCCTGTAAACAGCCACTGACAGACTGCATCCCTGCTGGGTGGATCCTGCGACTCCTAGAGGGAATGGCACTTCTTGCTTTTAATTAGCAAGGTGAAAGGTGAATTAAAACTAGCAATTTGGCAAGTCAGTGCAAGAGGCTGACTTCTGAGAGGCTTTCAGGAGCCCGAAGAGAGGAGCTCCACGGGAGGAGGGAGTGCGTGTGCTCGGGCTTATTTTTTTTTTTTTCCTGAATGAACAGCTTTGCCTAAGTGACTGAAAAACAGCTTCTTCCTGAATCTACCGGCTTAGTTGCTGAAGAGAGCTCTAGACAGGACATGGCTCTGAAGACTCACTCTTTGGAATGTCCTCTTGCTCCCGGCTTATAAACAACTGTCCTGAGGAAAGAAAGGTTTTACATAACCAAATACAGCCTGACAAATGGCACTTCGGAACTGTGCGTTTTGATGACAACGCGTTCGATTTCTGACAAAGCCTCTCGCACGCTGCCCCTGGAGGGAAGTCCTAAGTAAAACTCAGACCCTCCTTAAAGTGAGGAGCGAGGGCTTGAACGGTGAACACGGCAGCATGGCATCCGCGGGGCACATTATCACCTTGCTCCTGTGGGGTTACTTACTGGAGCTTTGGACAGGAGGTCACACAGCTGATACTACCCACCCCCGGTTACGCCTGTCACATAAAGGTAGGTTACCTTTCCAGATCCTTTTGTTTAAAAAAAAAAAGAAAAAAGAAAGAAAAAGTAGCTTAACATAGGCTTATGGTCTTCAAAGACCTCTAAAATGCACCTGAAAAAATGTATTGCAAAACTGACGTAAAATTCTAAGTATTTCTGATTAATATGTCATATTCACCTCATCTGAAAACAGTGAAAATCACAAGTCAACTTCGAGATGTTATCTTTGCCTGTAAATACTGGATTTTATTAATGAGGAGTTCACTCACTGGCAGCCTGAACACAGGAAGGGAGGAAGCAGGTTGTAAATAGCCTTGGGAGGCTGAGTCCACCAAGTTAACAGTAGGTATTTAAATACCAGCTTATGCATATGAGAAACAAGGATGCTGGGGAAGCGCTATAGAAATAGGGGTGCAATTTGTTCTTTTTGTTTTTGTTTTGTTTTGTTTCCATCATGGAGGTAAAAGGAGGAGAAAAGAAAATTCCTGAGGAGAAAAATGATGTCCTACCCATGGTAACTAAGTCGTCATCATGTAATTAAAGTGATTAACAACAAGTACAAATTAGCCTTCCAGTTGAATTGATTATTAGATTTTTTTCATGTGTGGCAAAGCAAAATAGTTTATTGACAATGCTTGTAAAATGGCTAATATTAATTGAAGTATTAGTATTCACTAGCATTTTTAATGTAAATTTATATCACCTTAATGAAGATCTAACAGAATGTTTAAATATTTCATTCTGCAATATGTCTTGTAAAGCAACATCATACTCATGAATAAATGATTAAAAGATAGAATTTACATCAGGGCCAATACAAGTCAGTCATGAATAGGTTTGGTAATTCCTCCTATAAACAAACAAACAATAAACAAAACCATGCTCAGAGAAAGTGACTTTGCTGACTGAAAATACATTCAGAATAAATTGTCAGCAAAGAAGTATTTACTACCACCAGCCATTGAGACATTGAGAGAGATAGCAGATGTAATACTCAGGATTACATAAGAATCATTTTTCAATTGTGTAAGCTTTTAAACTGTCCCCTACTGTAGAAAGAACAGCAGCTTGTATTTTCTAAGTGTAGGTAGAACATTTAACAGGAGAAACAGAAAGGGAGTCCTCAGTTTTATGTGACATGTTTGGCCTTTTTGTCTTTTCATTGGACAATCTTCAGTAAATGTTGCCTATAGAAATTTTTCATTTTTGGAATAGTTAAAACTATGGATTTTTTTTTAGTTTAAATAGATTTCCTATAATATGATTCAGTAGAAAATATAAATTTAAGAAATACATTGATAATAAATTAGTAAAGTCTTTAAAATATAGTTCCCAGAATTAACATTAATCTTTTAACTTGGGAAGATGTATCATGATATGTATCAAAATGCCTATTTCTAAGAAGTTTATCATCAAAGAGTCAAGATGAACAAATTTGATGTGATGGAATATGGACAAATAAGATGCAAAAATATAAACTGATTGTTTTTCTTGTGCAGACAAGTGGATAGGCTGCCAGTTTTTGCAAGCTACAATTCTGTTATATCTAGTATTAACTTTTATACCATATTATTGGGCTCCTTGCGTTTTCATGGTTCACTATCAGTGTATTTTTCAATAGGTCACATTTTAATATTTCATAAGAGAGTTAATAATTTGATCAGAGAATGCCAAAATTCTCTGATACAGGTAAATGCTATGCATAATACTGTTATTGAGTTCATCTTTATTATGTCACTTTTAATCAAAGAAATAATTGTAACTGATTTTATGAGTGGTGTCATATGGTGTGAGAGTAAAATTGCTAGTATCTGTGTGTACATTAGCCTGAAAACTCCCACAGGATTTCCCTTTGGCTTTTCTTAACCTTTGAATTTAATGGAACCAGCTGAAAATGTACAATATTATGTTTTTGTACAAAGGCGGTATAGAGAGAGTTACTTGAAAATAGAATGTTCCTACTTGTGCAATTTAGTTAGTAAAGTCAGCTAAGAGAGCACACTAGAGATGCTACCTGAAGCAACAAATGCCTACTGCACCTCAGGTGCCTCAGTGAAAAGAAGAGCATATATACTGTCAGAGCAGGGATATTCAGTCCCACCAATACAATATGAACAACCTATTTATCTCTCTACACTCTGGAATTCAGTGAATATTTTAGAGATCTTCAAAAACTAGGAAAAAGATATTACAGATTAATCTTTTGCTGTCTTGAATTATGTCAGTAATGGCAAATGTTTAGTAATGAGTGAATTAAGATAATTAATATTATAAATGAATGTATAATCTTTCAATATAAGAGGCACTAGGTATATGTAATATAGCACTTCTGCACTGCTGCCTGACCACCAGCAGGGAAATCCAGGAGGCTCCCTGGAGGTAGCCTATTAGGATAATTCAGAAATTCTTTTCACAGTAATGATCTCAGCTGTATGGGAGAAAGGCAGGCATTTTTCTCATATTCTTCACTTTTAAGATGTCATTTGAAAATACAAGCCTATTGTTTCTTCCCAAGGAGAAGGAGAAAGTTTATCATATACAAAGCTTGAGTTAAATTATATAAAATATGTTCAGGAAAAAAAAATGTCCAGAGAGTTGCCCTTTTCCTCTCCTCTCCATTCTCCATTACTATTTCTGGAATTGACATGTTCTTAACTAGAGCCGGAAAGGAAGGGATCATTAGGATTAAAGAAGAGAAAAGGCAGAGAAAGAGAGACAAGGTAGAAGGGTGGTATGAGGTGTGGAATATTTTTTAGTTTATTTCCTACTGCCTTGTACCCCAATGGGATGATACTGAATTCCTCTCTCTTCTAACTGAATATCTGACTCCACACTAATATTAAGAAAATATACTGGCTTAGGGCAAGCCTCATGAATGAAATGATGAGATAATTATGCTTGTTGAAGCAATATATCTATCTTTTAATGCATTTTTAATTACAAGGTAAATTATGTAAATAAGTAAAAAATGTAGCAAAGATTAAAATGGCAAGATGCTATCCTGCTTTGTAAAGATTTTCAGTCAAGATTTGAGTTGAGTTGGCTATATCGCACAAATATTTCAAAGTTCATGAATAGTTATGCATTATAGTTAACTTTATCCCAGCTCAACAGGGTAATATTGGTGAGATTAATGCAGAATTTTAATATTCTTCGTTTTCTTGAAAAATACTATGGTCCTCAGGACAAAAACCAAGCAAGAGAGAATGAAGGGAGAAGAGTCCTGGTGGATTCATCTACTTCCCTCTGTTGATATCTGTTCTCTCCTTATCTTTCACCATGCTGCACTAATGAGGTTACAGGGAAGGCAAAAATAAGCTTCTTGATAATGGAACTCAGAGAAGAAAAAACAAATAAGCAAAGAACTATGTTGAAAAAGAAATACCAATGTACATGGAAAGCCCCTAGAAATTCAATCATGGGAGCTTGGCAGACAGGTTAGGTGTTTGAAGTCTCAATAAGGAAGGATGCGATTGCAGAAATAAAGGAGAATGGCTGCTTAAGCAGGACATGTTCTCCTAGAATGGCTGGCAAAGAGACAGTTAAGTAAAGGCAGAGATATGGCAGAAGATCAGTCCTAAAATATGTTAACATTATAAATGTAAATTTAAACATGGAATATATACTTACGCAGATAGAAGTTGAGATAGAGAGTGTTAATTAGTGTATCTGTATTGGGTATTGTAACCAATTAAATTCAGATTTATCATAGTTCAGAGAGCTCAGGATTTGAAATCAGAGGCCTCTATTCCAGTTATAGTACTCCCACTTATAATAATGGTAATTAATTGTCTGCATCCCAGTTTCCTCTGTTTGAAAATAGGGGTGGTAATTGTTTTACTGGGTTTTTGAGATAATCAAGTGGAACAATAGTATCTGTGAATGTACTTTATCACCTAAAAACTATATTATTGATGTTTTCTGAAGACTGATACAAAGTGAGAATATTGGAAGGAAACATGTCCTGTAGAGAAAAACCTTGAAAATGGTATGAGCTTAGATTTCAACAAGTGCTAGGATAATGCTAATATGGAAGACAGCATAAAGTTGCTTTTAAATGGCAGAAAAACATATGATTTAACTTGATAGATTGCATTCACTCCAAATCTCATCTTCCATACCTTTTGACCCCTAGTTATAACAACTCACAAGATGACTACTTTGTGCATTTTCCAAGATTCATGGCCCATATATATATATTTTTTGCTGTAGTATACATATAACCATTTGTTATATATATTCAGTCTACAACACATATTTTAGAACTCATTCTACTGACAAGAAAAAAATTGACAGAGAATTATAAAAGAGCACAATGTTGAGTAAATATTTGAATGATCGCCCTGGAGGCCATGGTATTTATTTTATATCCAAGGCAAATAAAAAATGAGGCAGTGACTGAGCCAGTTTTTCCTGACCCAGCTCATAGCTGGTTCCTCATCCAATAGCCTGGTATTATCAATAGTGACATTAGTTACACATCTCTGTGTGTCAATAAATAAAAACTGGTCATAAGACATGATTCATAAGCAGAGTGATTAAATAAGACCCAGGAGTAAACCCTAGTCTATGTGCCCAGAGCTCCATCAGGGAGGGTCAGTGAGACTTAAGTGGTGGATTTATTGAGAAACAGTTTATATTATAAAAACTATCACTGGATAAGTTGCGAGGAGTTACAATGTGTTTTGTTGAGTCTGGTTTATACAAAATATGCTTTCTGTGGAGAGAGTCTTCATAAGAATTGTAGATAGTGCTGTTATTTGTGTTTTTATATTTGCTACAGACAAATATTGTCCATGTATCACATCAGTGCATCTGGATATATAGAAGTCACTGAATGGTTCTGTGAACTGTTAAATTCTTATCTGGATGTTGCATTTTACAGGGGGGAAACAGTTATCTTTTAGTATAGAAATAGGGTGAGGGGAGGTCAGGATTAAAAAAAACAGTCACTAGAATTTATATATGAACTGGGCCAATTTTGGAGTGGAAAATTTGCGTGTATCGAACCATTTTTTCTGCTTTACAAGGAAAGTATTCTATACATAATATATAATCAATGCCTGTTCTTTATTAATAAATGCTTTCAACAGTTATGATGTCATAATGAAATACTCTTTCAAAAAATTATGTTGCCATATTGTTATTTTGCTATCCAGGTCAGATTTGTCATCTAGTCAGAGCTGAGAGTATTACATAGAGAGGGCCTCTGTTTCTTTCTGGGATGAGATCACTTGGTGGCCTCAGTTCTATGACCACATAATAAAGCACCAAACCATGAAATTGGTTGTTACTGGTGAAAATTATTGCTAACAATCTGCTCACTCAGTTTTATTTCATCAACGATATTTAAAGGAATCATCATTGGGACTTAGTGGAAGTGTGTGCAAAGATGTCATTCTTTATCTTTGTATGTAAAACTTTTCTGTGGTTTAATAGAGGAATTTAGTTTGCAGGAATCCAGAAATATCACTTTGCATGCATGCATGCCCCTTCATACTTAGTGATCCCAGTGTTAAAGTCTTATAATTTCAGTCTCCGAGAGTTAAAAACAAAACTAAACTAAAACTATACCATTTATAACATTTTCCAAAGAGTACATAATGAAGATTTAGATTATTTCCTTGGTTTTAATGGACAGGGTCACAAGGTTGTTAGTAGTTTTTAGTGTAACATATGACACTTTGTAATACTCTATACAAAGGATGATGGTTATTTAGATCATAATTTTTTTCACAGTAAAGTCTTAAATAACATTGGAAGCATAAGAGAGAACATCAGTGTTATTAGTTATTCCTTAGCCTTAAGTGAGCATTATTCTTTGCACTCATAATAGGAATGATAATAATAAGACTGGATATTTTATAGGCTGGGCATTCTAGAGTAGGAATGAACAGGACATTTCCATATCACATTTAAAACAAGTGTTACAGTCTCTGATTGTTAAGAGAACATGTTTGGTCAAAAACAGTGATGATTTCAAGAAAAGACACCTCTGTGGAATTGATAACTTTCCTTCTTATGGGCCTATGGTGACCAAGACAACTGACTACTCAAGAAGCTTTCAGCCCTTGTTCTAACGCCTACTTCAGTATGTTCCAAACATAGGGCTCCTTTGCCTTGGTAAACTTACCTCCACTACTGGTATGAAAAAATAAAAGAGAAATCTATTGCCATGCCTGATTTCTGGGGCTCAGAAATGTGTTTCACGTCCGTCCTTGGTACCTAAACTCTCAGCCATCGCTATTCTCTGCTCAAGGATTTAGCTCATACCCTTGGCATAGGAAACATAGAAGCTAGTTTGGGCCCAGGTATTAGAAAACACTCTTACATTCTAATTTCAGTGGCCTAAAAACCCTAGACTTTGGATGAGGCATATCTAATTTAAATCTGGCTTCTGACTGCATGGCATGAGCAAATTACTTAGGCTTTCTGAATGTGTGTTTTCTCATCTTAAAGTGATATAATTTGCAAAAATTTGAAAGGATTACATGAGATAATGCAGATTAATGTGCAGAATACTTAACCCTTAGGAAGCTTTTGATAAATTGCTCGATAAATCAGATGAGATTCAGAGAGAATTAATCTATGCTGTTTTCTTTTTCATTCTAAAAGCAATCATGAGCTAATTGTTAAATTACAACTTAAGATGAAGAGGGATCCTTAATCATCAGATTTTTACTTAAAAGCAAAGATTTCCTTTTATGAAAACGAGCTCTTATTAGAGTAGATAACTAGAAGGAACAAAGAATATGGATGTCTCTCATGTTTGTAAGTTACTGTAGAGTTATTTTGTTTATACTTTTAGGAAAGTTGGAATTTTATCTGATGGCACCTTGGAGACAACAGACCAAATCCACAAAATAAACAGTATTAACAAAGGTAATTATAGGCCCAGCTTTGTAAAGCACAATAGAACTAATATTACTAAGGCCAGGCCACACTGCCTAAAGTTAAACTAAACAGTGTCCTATAAGCAGCTATCAGCTCAGCATGTGTTGTTTACTTGGAAAGTGAAAGACAGTCTCCCACTTTGCCTTCCCTTAGATGAACAGGTAAGATATCTGGTGCCATGGACAGTTCCTGACACTTAGTAGGCATTCAACAAGTGCTCAAGTGACTAACTGAATAAAACAAAATTATTTAGAACTGTATTTTTCAAAGGAAAGTGGGATAGGGGTGGGATGAGAAGGAATACTCATGAGAAGGAATCCTGGACAACTATTTATGGTCCCTTTAGCATAACATATGTTAGAGAAATGGCTGGGGCTTTCTGTCTCTTCACCTTTCTCATCAGTGCTGCATTCAGTGAAACAGCTGGGACCTCCAGGCATCCTCCTGACAACATCAGTTGAATCATCTCCTCTGTAGTGTCTCCTCCACCTTTCCCTCTACTTCCTTCCTCCTTTTTTACTTCCCCCTCTTTCTCTTCACTTCTTCCTCTCCTCCTCCTCTTTCTATCTTTTGATGTCCTTGTCATTTCTGGCTTATCACTATACCCCCTCCTCCCTTTCTCCTATTAAGTACCTGACTGCCCCTTCGTGCGGTGCCCCACCTCATCTTTTCCTCTTCTCCTGCTGCTTTTCCAGATAAATACTTTTGATTTCTTCCTCACCTTAAGCCAAAGGGGAAAGAAAACATGCTTTTAGGGAAAGATATGTTTTCATTGGATTTCAGTGTCCCTTCGATATTTGTTTCATTTTTGTTATTTAACACAATACGCAGAAAACATAACCTTTAAGTTTTTTAGAAAAACTTTAAACTTGACAGGTATTGAAAATTGGCTGAAATCCACGAGGTAGGAAATAATGAAATACTAAATAAATAGCTTACTAGCCACCAGGACAATGTGCCCTCTTTCTCCAACCTGTTTTTCTGCTGGGAAGCTGATGCTCACAGGCACCATAGGACTGTGGCAATTGGAGAGCAAAGGAATTAGGGCACTGCACAGGAGAGAGCAGAGCCTGCTAGCCAAGCATTCTGTAGCTAAACTTGAGTCAAATGTCAGCTAAAATACTATTGATGTAAACCTATTTCTATGTACTTTTGGTGTATTTTCTCTGAGTTTTGAGCTTTAATTTAGAGAAACTAGAATAAAAAGGGGATTTCATTTACAGCGTACAGTGGGGGAAAAGAATCCCTAAGAATAAGTCTCAGGGCTGATTTTAGGTAGCCAGATCAACTCCAGAACCAGAAAAGAAGAGCAGCAAAGAAAATAAGAATAAAAGAGGGTGAAAATAGAGGTCAGCTGAGGACAGTGACTCTTTCCCTCTTGACTTGTTCCTTCCCGGGAAATGATGGGAACGGAGGGGGCTTTAAATTTCGAGTTCAAGATATACTGTGGAAATAAAGTCAAATAGGAAATGTGCTCCCATTGTGTATAGCTGTTTACTCCTCCTGATTGCTTTTCTCCTAACACTGAGTCAAAAAGTTTATTATGAATCACATGATGCCTCAGGTCCTTTCCAACTCTAGAAATGTAGGACTCCTTTCTTCTCCTTACCAGGCTTCAAAAGCATTTCTCCAAAACACTTGAAACTTGTATGTTGCAGTGGAAAGGGTATGGACTTAACAATTTTTTAATCTAAGTATATTTTATTTGATGCTGTCTTATTTTTGCTAAATCATTAAACTGAGGCTTCCTTTCTTCATCATTATAAAGGGACTAATGAACACTGTTTTCCTATCTTGTGTAATTTTGGTAGGAAAAAATTTAAATGTATAACAAAGAAGAATGATATGGTGCTGTGAAATTATCTTATAATACTTTCTAATTTATGTAAGTGTTTTAAAATATATTTAAAGTTCCTTGAAGGCAGGGGTATATTTTTTGTAAGACCTTGGGGATGGAATAAATTCACTTCTTCAAATCATTCTTAAAGGCTACAATTATATCCTGGATTTTGATATCTACTGAATTAAAACATATGTATATTTAGTTGGCTTCCATATTGTGGTTAAAATGACAAAACTATAAAGGCTAACTTCATTTTTTATAAGGTTCAGAGCTACTGCTAAATAATTCACCTGCAGGAAGGCTTGATTGAATCTCATTGCACAGGAGATAATGTTACTATGATTTTCTTCTGTTCCACTTCCAAGCTAGGGGCAGAAAGGAGATGGAAACTGGAGTTAAACAAATGCTACACAGAGTGTGGTCCATGAACTGCAGCATCAGCATTCCCTTGGAGCTGCTGAATCAGATCTACTTAATCAATAATTCTGAGGCTCAGCAATCTCTGTTTTAACAAGTCCTCTGGGTCATTTTTAGTGAAGTCTCAACTATGAAAAACACTGGGCTGTGTGTGTGTAAGGATGCTGCAAAGGAGCCTCAAGTTCATGTTACCTTTTTCATTTTTTCCCTTTTAGCATCATCCCCTATGTTAAGGGTGTTGTTGAATGTCCAAATGACAGCCTTGGTCTTGATAAATATATTTAGATTCGTAGATATCTAACTATATTGCCATCATCTATTTATTTTTGTATTAAATATAAAGTGTACCTATTCATTGATAACAATTTAGCATATAATTTAAATATTTTTAAAGATTATTGATGGTGTAAATTCTAGCACATCATACTATGATTGAGTTCTGAAGAGAAAACATCTAATATGGATCAATTGTGGTAAAGCATTTTGTAAAATTCAAAAACTCTTTTATGCCTCAAAGAGCCATTTTCCTGGACAAATGAAATTAGAAGTCACTTACCACTTCATCCCCTTTGTTATACATCTTGATCATTGCCTGTGTTAATCTATTCTCATGCTGCTATAAAGAACTGCCTGAGAGTATGATAAAATTAAGACATTCCACTGATTCTGTTATGAATGACTTCATTGCTCACCAGGCACGATAAAGCTACGTTGTTTATACATATTTAAACACATAATTCATTTCAGAGTGCGCAGGACACTATGTTATCATAAAGAAAGCCTTTTTAAAGATTTTCCTTTAAATTCTTTTGGAGTAAAATCAATGGAAATAGCCTTGGGAAACAGTGGAAAGCTATATATAATGAGTAATTAATGAAGTTTATTGCTTTATCCACTTTAATTTTAATCGCATTATTAATAACTAAAGTGACCATGTGCATTTGTTAATTGCCATAATCTTTTCAAGGGACAGAATGCAACAATTTCCTCCTTGATATCCTGGACACCAGCCCAGAAACCACTGTCCTATAGCCTTGTAAGGAATCCTCTTTCTGAAATATATGTAAATTAGCAGAATATTTTGAATGAAAAAAAAAAAGGAACTGCCCAAGACTGGCTAATTTATAAAGGAAAGAGGTTCAATTGGCTCACAGTTCCACAGGGCTGGGAAGCCTCAGGAAACTTACAATCATGACAGAAGTGGAAGCAAACACATCCTTCCTCACATGGCAGTAGGAAGGAGAAGTGCAGAGTAAAGGAGGAAAAGCCATCAGATAAAACCATCAGATCTCCTGAGAACTCATGCACTAGCAGAAAAACAGCATGGGGGAAACTGCTCTCATGATTAAATTACCTCCACCAGGTCCACCCTTAATGCTAACATGGGGATTATTACAATTTGAGATGAGATTTGGGTGGGGACACAGAGCCAAACCATATCATTGCTTTCAGAGAATTAGGAGGGTCTATAATTTTTAAGTAGAACTTGCTTATTATTCATTCATTTATCTCATAAGTATTTGTTCAGTTTCTTCAATATTTTAGGTACCGAGAATAAAAATTCCAGTTTTAGAAACATAGTGTGGTATACTGGTTGGAATCCTGTGATAGTAAAGTATTATTAGATATAAACTAAGAAAATCTGAATAAAGTTTGAATTTTAATTAATAATGTATCTTTCATTAACTGTGATAAATGTGCCATACAAACGTATAATGTGAACAAGGGAAGCTAGGTACAGGTATAGGGGAACTCTCTGTACTCACCATAACTGTCTGTAAATCTAAAACTATTTTAAAATAACAAGTTTAACACACATACACATACACACACACACACCTTTTAGTCAAACCCTATTCTCAAGAAGCTTAAGATACAGCTGTAAAAGGAGACAAGTCACAATAAAGTAGGGTGCTTTTTTGTATCCCAAGGGATGCATTAAAAGCATGAAGGTGGGGCTGAAAAGAGAACCAAAGCTCAGTCTTGAACATGAATAGGAGTAGCTTGGGCAAGATGTTTGAACAAATTAGCTATGTCATACCCTGCCTTGCACCATTCTGCCATGTGCCCACAATCATCCCACTGCTTAGAATACACTGTATTCTCCCAGAAATTAACTTAATTCCACTGTGTTCATGACTCTACACTAGTATCACACATTCTTTGTTCTTGCTAAATTTAATTTCCCTCATTTCTAAATGGCTTTGAGGAATTTTCAGTTTTTTTGCATGAGTAATATATGATTACTGCAAATTCACAATTAGAGTTTGAAAATGCTGAAGGCAGTTATATTACATTTTATTGCTTGAATAGTTAGACTCTAATAAACTTTAGGTACTGAATATATTTTGTGTATTGCATCTAACATACCTAACTTAATTGCTATATTTATTCACATTAGTATTACCAATCTTAATTCTTTTGTTGGATGCCACATAAAAATACATTCCTAACAGAGATGGCAGGAAATGAAATGATGGGGTTGGGAAAGCATTCAGAAGACAGGCGATATGATGAAAATAATTCTCTTCTGCCCCTTTTGCAAAACATTAGGCACTAGTTTGGCTTCAACACTTCTATTGCAAAAGTTCTGAGGAGAAATCCAGAACTGCTTTAAAATTATTCAGAAAATATCTGTAAATTATTAAAAGATACCATTTGAGGCTATGGCAGATGATAGTATTAATTCATCTGGTGCATTCAAAGTCAGAACTGGGAAAAAGTGATAACTTATATAACACCTTTGTTTTTCAGAAATGCCCCAAGTGACCAAAAGCAAGATTTTTTTTTTTTTAAATCAGTCCGTCCCTATGCGGTTTTATAAATAATTTGGCCATTTGTCTTTGATTTATTGTTTTTAAGGCACAGCTACTGGTAGTAATATAGCAAGGAGGAAAAGCAATGGCAATGTTTTATCATTCTACTTCGTTTATGCAAGGTATTTCGCTTTATTACTCAATCCAGGTTATTTGAGAAATAACTTAGGAAAATTTCATTTTACTAAGATTTTATCATAGCTATAAGCCAAGCAAAAATGTTTTTCTCATGTATTTATCAAAATCAATTGATAATCTATTTTGAAATGCTATATCCTAAATTTTTTTTTTTGGTACTATTCTATAATTAATCAAATACAATGCACTTAACACAAACCGTAAACAGAAATCTCAAATTTAGAAGAAAGCACACATTTGTCACCATACCTTATTATTATAAAGAGTAAATAAAATGGAAATGGGAAGCACTGGATTATTTTGTTTTTAGAAACTAAAGACCATCTATAAAAAGAAGTGTATAGAAATTAGGATCACGTCTATAATTCTAAGAAAAGCAAAAACAATATATGTTTAAAGAAAATGTTAGGAAAAATCATGATAAGGAAAAAATGATTTTTTTTGAAAACAGCTCTATTATTGATGAAACTGACATAACTTATTTTTCCTGATCCCCAGCAAAATAAATAATATATTAAAAGCAAACAAAACAAAGAAAGGTTAAAGCAATTTTAAGCTCGACATTATCACAAAGCATAAGTGTTACACATATTTCTGGTCAGATGAATGGTAACTACAAATACTTTATAATTGGTTAGAATGAATACTAGAATATTGAGCTTACTGTCAGTTTAAGGTCTGGATAAACTTGAGCTAACCATATGGTATATTCTTAGAATAACCATATCACCCATAATCAAAATGTAATTTAAAAAGAGAAAGAAATTTTTTCAACATCAAATGTTGTAATTTAAGTTGTTGGGACACACAATTATCCAAATCATTGTACATTTCCATTAATATGAGAAAGAAAAACATTTTTTCTTATTTTGTCCAGAAAGAAGAAAGTAGATGGAGTGGCTAGGACTATAAAATACTGGAATGGATTTAACGAGCCACCCAAAATATTGATTTTATTACTATATTGTTACAGTCATAAGAAGTTAATGTGTTTAAACTTCTATAGCACATTCATATGGTTTAATTTTCTTGTAATTCCCCAAAGAAAAATTTTCTTATAATAATATTTAAATAACTACAATTAGAAGGAAAATATTAGAGGTGAGTCAACTATACAATTAAAAAACAAAAGAATGAAAATGCCTTTTTGTTACTGTATTGCTCAGAAGACAAAAGTTATGTACTGGGCACTGCTTTTGACAGATTTTTTGCCAAATGTTTTTAACTTGCTCCAAAATGTGTATGCCCAAACTGAAGTCTGATATATTTTAGGATTGGAGAAGACTTTTTTCTATCTGGAGAAAAAAACTGAGTTCTCTATGAGTTAAAAATCAATAAAGTTAAATAAGAATAAAAATGAGAAATAAAACTAAAGAATCATTACTAATGAGACAGTTTACACACTAATGAAGCAGTTATCACTCAGAAACACGTTGCCTTTTATAGTACTGATCTCAAGGGACATAAAATACAATTTAAGGGTTTTATTGTGTGTGGTTATGTTTAGAATATAATATGCTTATTAGACACATAAGTTTTTATATTAATCAAAAATAGTAATAGCAATATGTTGTTTTAAGTTAGAAATGCCATTTGTCCTTTTAGTCAGCTAGTTTATATCTAACAAATATTTAGAAGAGTTGGTAGTGCTTCATTTTTGAATGTCTAGAATACTGTTGATGTGAGAAAACAAATACAAAATTACCATTGGTTGTTTTGCTATGGATGAAAAAGAATTCTTGCCAGTTAAGGCGCTACTTCAGGGAGTGCTCTCCTGTGAACCGTTTGTGTAATATTGTAATTTTGTTGCTGACAGCACTGCTGCTTTTCACTTCTGAGACTCCCCGACCAAGCTCCAATTTTCTACTTAACACTGCTAGCCACCAAAATCTCCCTTTGTCTTCACTGACTATTTTTTTTTCCCTCTTAGCAAATAGGCCCAGCTGCTACTGCAGCCGGTTGCCCACACTCCCCCATACTGCTCTTGCTGAGGATGGCAGGCAGAGTAGAGAAGAACAGCTGGGATTGGCTTACTTTGGCATCCAAATAATTTTGGGCCGGTCCTTTCCTAACTTTATTATTTCATTTAATTTTATAATCTTTCCTGCCGCTGAGCTTTTAAAAAACATGTAAATTATGTTTTCCTAAAATGTTTCCCTCATCTGGCTGTGACTCTCTTATACCTGGCTGCTCAAGATAAACAAATTGGTTAATTTTGCACATTGCTAATTTTTTCCCAATGTTTAGTACTATTTAGAAATCAAATGTGGAAGAAACAAATTTATTGGTGTGATCCTGGATGTGTTACTTAACCTTTCTCTGACTAAAGGAGGTGTATAATAAATATCACCTTCTCATTGGTTGTGATAAGGATTAAACGAAAGAGCTTTTAAATGTATTTAAAGTAGTGCCTGGCACATAGTAATTGCCAAGAAGGTGTTTGATAGACAGAGAGAAGATGAGATAAAAAAAATGGGGTAGGGGAGAGAGAAAAGGAGAAGCAGAGAGGAGGGAGGAAAAGGGAGGAAGGAACAATTGCTAAATGGAAAAGCTAATAATTGAACTTAGGCAATTAAAATCTACCTTATGGATTTAGCAATTTATGCCTTATTCCAACAACAACAACAACAAAATCGCTAATTAGAAAAAAAACTATAGTTTAGGAAAGTTGTATGATTTTACCCCAATCGGATAATTTTATCGAGGGTAGAAATTTTAGTGATTACTGCCCACTCTGTGAAGCTATCATGTCCATGTCTTCCAGATAGGTGGTCACATATTTATCATTTTGAATTTGTGCATTTTCATGGAGTGTGAGATTACTGCCTCACAAGGAATTTCGTTTCATTTTGTAATATCTAGTGAAGAGCGAGTACTTACCTACCTAATCTCAAATCATTTTCCACATTTTAGTCTTAGTGTTTTTCCTTTAATGCCAGCAGGAAGGACATCAGTCATGATGGACCTCCAAATATATAAAGATAGTGTACTAGTTCATTTTCACACTGCTGATAAAGCCATACATGAGTCTGGGCAACTTAAAAAAGAGGTTTATAATGGACTTACAGTTCCTCATGGCCGGGGGAGCCTCACTATCACAGCAGAAGGCAAGTAGGAGCAAGTCACATCTTACATGGATGGCAGAAGCCAGAGAGAGAGCTTGTGCAGGGAGACTTCTGTGTTTAAAACCATCAGATCTTGTGAGACTTATTCACTATAACAAGAACAGCATGGGAAAGAGTGGCCCCATAATTCAATTAACTCCCACTGGGTCCCTCCCACAACACATGGGAATTCAAGATGAGATTTGGATGTGGGGACACAGCCAAACCATATCAGAGAGTTACCATGCTCTTTTTTTACACATACATATTTTAAGTTCTGGGGTACATGTGCAGATCATGCAGGATTGTTACATAGGTATACACATGCCGTGGTGGTTTGCTGTATCCATTCCTCCTGTCATCTACCTTAGGTATTTCTCCTAATGTTATCCCTCCCCAATGTCCCCACCTCCTTCTATCCCTCCCCTAGCCCCTCATCCCAATAGGCCCCAGTGTATAATGTTTGCCTCCCTGTGTCCATGTGTTCTCATTGTTCAGCACCTACTTATTTGAGAATTTGCAGTGTTTGTTTTTCTGTTCTTGTTTCAGTTTGCTGAGGATGATGCTTTCCAGCTTCACACATGTCCCTGCAAAGGACATGAACTCATCCTTTTTTATGGGCTGCATAGTATTCCATGGTGTATATGTGCCACATTTTCTTTATCCATTCTATCATTGATGGACATTTGGGTTGGCTCCAAGTCCTTGCTATTGTAAACAGTGCCACTATGAACATACATGTGCATGTGTCTTTATAGTGGAATGATTTATAATCCTTTGGGTATATACTCAGTAATGGGATTGCTGGGTCAAATGGTATTTCTAGTTCTAGATTCTTGAGAAATGACCACATTGTCTTCCACAATGGTTGAACTAATTTACACTCCCATCAACAGTGTAAAAGCGTTCCTATTTTTCCACATCCTCTCCAGTATCTGTTGTCTCGACATTTATTAATGAGTGACATTCTAACTGGTGTAAGATGGTATCTCAATGTGGTTTTGATTTGCATTTCTCTAATGATCAGTGATGATGAGCTTTTTTTCATGTTTGTTGGCTGCATAAATGTCTTCTTTTGAAAAGTTTCTGTTCAAAAATGTTTGCCCACTTTTTGATAGGGTTCTTTGTTTTTTCTTGTAAATTTCTTTAAGTTCTTTGTAGATTCTGGATATTAGCCCTTTGTCAGATGGGTAGGTTGCGAAAGTTTTTTCCCATTCTGTTGGTTGCTGGTTCACTCTAATGATAGTTTCTCATGCTGTGCACAAGATCTGAAGTTTAATTAGATCCCATTTGTCAATTTTGGCTTTTGTTGCCATTGCTTTTGGTGTTTTAATCATGAAGTCCTTGCCTACGCCTATGTCCTGAATGGTTTTGCCTAGGTTTTCTTCTAGGGTTTTTTATGGGTTTAGGTCTTGTGTTTAAATCTTTAATCCATCTGGAGTTACTTTTTGTATAGGAGTAAGGAAGGGATCCTCTTTCAGCTTTCTGCATATGGCTAGCCAGGTTTCCCAACACACCATTTATCAAATAGGGAATCATTTCCCCATTTCTTGTTTTTGTCAGGTTTGTCAAAGATCAGATGGTTGCAGGTGTATGGCATTACTTCTGAGGCCTCTGTTCTGTTCCATTGGTCTATATCTCTGTTTTGGTACCACTACCATGCTATTTTGATTACTGTAGCCTTGTAGTATAGTTTGAAGTCAGGTAGCATGATACCTCCAACTTTGTGGGTTTTTTTTGTTTGTTTGTTGTTTTTTCCTGCTTAGGATTGTCTTGGCTATGTGGGCTCTTTTTTTGGTTCCATATGAAATTTAAGGTGGTTTTTTTCCAGTTCTGTGAAGGAAGTCAATGGTAGCTTGATGGGGACAGCATTGAATCTACAAATTACTTTGGGCATTATGGCCATTTTCACAATATTGATTCTTCCTAAGCATGAGCATTTCCTCTCTTATTTCCTTGAGCAGTGGTTTGTAGTTCTCCTTGAAGAGGTCCTTCACATCCCTTGTTAGTTGTATTCCTAGGTATTTTATTCTCTTTGTAGCAACTCTGAATGGGAGTTCACTCATGATTTGGCTCTCTGTTTGTCTGTTTTTGGTGTATAGGAATGCTTGTGATTTCTGCACATTGATTTCATATCCTGAGACTTTGCTGAAGTTGCTTATCAGCTTAAGGAGATTTTGGGCTGAGATCATAGGGTCGTCTAAATATACAATCATATTGTCTGCAAATAGGGACAATTTGACTTCCTCTTTTATTCTCTTTTGTCGTAGGTGACTATTCCTCAATATCTTGACTGTTCTGTCAGTATGTTAGTCATTCTCCTGTTTGTTAATGTCCCTCTTGTAATGGAGCACCACAATTTATACTCCAGAGATATCTGCTTTGTTTACAGAATAGTGATACTGGTGTTGTTAAGCCACTTTATTTTTTTCTTTGAGATGGAGTTTCACTCTTGTTGCCCAGGCTGGCGTGCAGTGGCACGATCTTGGATCACTGCAACCTCCAACTCCTGGGTTCAAGCAGTTCTCCTGCCTCAGCTTCCTGAGTAGCTAGGATTACAGGCATGCACCACCACACCTGGCTAATTTTATATTTTTAGCAAAGACAGGGTTTCTCCATGTTGGTCAAACTGGTCTTGAACTCCTGACCTCAGGTGATTTGCCCACCTCAGCCTCCCAAAATGCTGGGATAACAGGCATAAGCCACCACATCCGGCTAATCAATGGCTTTTATTTATTAAAGACACCCACGTTGACAACAGCTTATTTGGCAAATATACCACCTTATTTGACTGCTGTCAGCCCTTCTAAGGGTTTTCTCATAGACTCTGTTGAGCCAACTTTTTTCTTTATTGCATGAGGTTGATTTGTTTCTTGAAGTTAAGGAAAACCCTCTTCTATTCTCTCCAGTCTAGAATGTGGATCATATATGTAGTAACAATGTGTGGTGCCCTGAAAAAGACATGTACTTTGGAGTGAGACATACCTATATTCAAATACTATAGTTCTGCTATTGTGTGTCTTTGCTTAACTTGATTAACAACATTTTCCACATTAATGTCTTCTGGAAACTGATGAGTTAAAATGATAAAGGTTGCCTTCATTGTAGGAATTCTTTTAAAGTATATATATTTTTTTAATTTAAAATACGCTTTTCATGGGCTTTATCTAAAATGTCAGTATTTGGAAGGAGTTTAACACACAGTTAAAGCAAATTTTAATTAAAGTATATAAAATATATACTTTTCTGGCTTTCCTGGATGAAGTAGACCAATAAATGTCATTGCTGGTTTTCTTTATAAATATTATAAAATTATTTACATACTTGTAGTAAATGAAAGATCAATTTTAAGGTCTGGATAAACTTGAGCTAAACACAACCTTTTTTAATATGAGGAATCAAAACCATCTTTCTTCATGGCCAAAATAAACAGAAGCCTTTTAAATGTCTTATTTTTTTATTTAAAAAGAATCTGGAATGGTCACAACAGAATAGCAGAATTAAAATACTATCATAGCTGTGATTGCTTAATTTTGTAACTTGAATTTGCTGTCATCTTGTAGATTTGCCATTCTCTCTACATATTTGTAGAAAGTCTCATGTTTTAAAAATGAGGGATATAATTTTTGAGAATAATTTTTAATTAATTCCTTGTAAGTCAAACGGTAATCTGCAAAAAATAATTTCATAAAAGACTTTGGTTGTTAAAAATATTCATTATTTCCTCTAAATTTAAAATAAGCCTATATTTTAGCCAAATCTCTTTGCAGCCTCTAGTTTGTTTTTGTTATAGGATTAAATTCATTCACCAAATGCTCTTTTCCTACATTACCAGTTTATGACCTGCTTATACTTTCTTGGAATTTTGAATATACAGGAAGAACTATTTTGTAAAACGTCATCAGTATAAGGAGTATCACTAATTATTATATACATCTATCCATACTAAAGTTCTTGTAGCAATAACAAATTGATGATATTTCAAAATATCATAGTGTGATAAACAAGGATGTCTGATCTCAGAAGATAACACATGACAGACTCATGGCTTTACCATAAGTCATTTGAATTTGTGTACCTTCTCAGATACCTTTGGAGAGTTTTTCCATTTGCTATCAGTATAATGTCTTCAGGTGCTTTCAAATATATATGAATATAATATTGAACATCTATAATATAGATGTTAATTAAAGAGATAGGGCCAAACTTTTGCTATCCTATTTTATTAAATATGACAATCTCATCAATATGAGGAAATGAAGAAATAAAAGCCACTTTCCTTTACATTATTATAGAGCCTGTCAAAGCCCATTTTTCTTTAACAAATGAAACAATTTTTATTCCTGGGCAAGATGGCCAAATAGGAACAGCTACAGTCTGCAGCTCCCAGGGAGATCAATGCAGATGGCAGGTGATTTCTGCATTTCCAACTGAGGAGCCAGGCTCATCTCATTGGGACTGGATAGATAGTGGGTGCAGCCCATGGAGGAGGACCAGAAGCGGGGTGGGCATCGCCTCACCTGGGAAGCACAAGGGGTCAGGGAACTCCCTCCCCTAGCCAAGAGAAGAAATGAAGGGCTCGCCATGAGGGATGGAGCTATCTGGCCCAGATACTACACTTTTCCTGTGGTCTTCACAACCCACAGATCAGGAGATTCCCTCAGGTGGCTACACCACCAGGACCCTGGGTTTCAAGCACAAAGCTGGATAGTCATTTGGGCAGACACCGAGCTAGCTGCAGGAGTGTTTTTCATAACCCAGTGGTGCCTGGAACTCCAGCAAGACAGAACTGTTCATTCCCCTGGAAAAGGGGCTGAAGCCAGGGAGCCGAGTAGTCTTGCTCAGCAGATTCCACCCTCATGGAGTCCAACGAACTAAGATCCCACTGGCTTGAAATTCTTGCTGCCAGCACAGCAGTCTGAAATCAACCTGGGACACTCGAGCTTGGTGGGTGGAGGGGAGTCTGCCATTACTGAACCTTGAGTAGGTAGTTTTCCCCTCACTGTGTAAACAAAGCCACCAGGAATGTCAAACACCACAGCTCTGCAAAGCCACTGTAGCCAGACTGCCTCTCTAGATTCCTCCTCTCTGGGCAGGGTATCTCTGAAAGAAAGGCAGCAGCCCCAGTCAGGGGCTTATTGGTAAAACTTGCATCTCCCTGGGACAGAGCACCTGGGGGGAAGGGGCAGCTGTGGATGCAGCTTCAGCAGGCTTAAACATTCCTGCCTGCTGGTTCTGAAGAGCAGTGGACCTCCCAGCACAGTGCTCGAGCTCTGCTAAGGGACAGACTTACTCATCAAGTGAGTCCCTAATCCCCATGCCTCCTGACGGGGAGACACCTCCCAGCAGGGGCCGACTGACACCTCATACAGGAGAGCTTCATCTGTCAGGTGCCCCTCTGGGGTGAAGCTTCCAGAGGAAAGAGCGGGAAGCAATCTTTGCTCTTCTTCAGCTTACACTGGTGATACCCAGGCAAACAGAGTATAGAGTTGACCTCCAGCAAGCTCCAGCACCCCTGCAGAAGAGGGTCCTGACTGTTAGAAGGAAAAACAACAAACAGGAAGCAATAGCATCAACAGCAACAAAAAAGATGATCACCCAAACACCCCATGCAAAGGTCACCAACATCAAATACCAGAGGTAGACAAATCAATGAAGATTAGGAAAAATCAATGTGAAAGGCTGAAAATTCCAAATACCAGAATGCCTCTTCTCCTCCAAAGGATCACAGCTCCTCACCAGCAAGGGAACAAAACTGGGCAGAGAATGAGTTTGATGAATTGACAGAAGTAGGCTTCAGAAGGTGGGTAATAATAAACTCCTCTGAGCTAAAGCAGCATGTTCTAACCCAATGCCAGGAAGCTAAGAAACTTGATAAAAAGTTATAGGAATTGCTAACTAGAATAACAAGTTTAGAGAAGAACATAAATGACCTGATGATATAACTGAAAAACACAGCACTGGAACTTTGTGAAGCATACACAAGTATCAATAGCCAAATCGATCAAGCAGAAGAAAGAATATCAGAGACTGAAGACCAACTTAATGAAATAAAGTGTGAAGACAAGATTAGAGAAAAAAGAACAAAAAGGAACAAACAAAGCCTCTAAGAAATACGGGGCTATGTGAAGAGACCAAACCTGCATTTGACTGGTATACCTGAAAGTGATGGAGAGAATAGAGCCAAGCTGGAAAACATCTTCAGGATACTATCCAGGAGAACTTCCCCAATCTAGCAAGACAGGCCAACATTCAAATTCAGGAAATACAGAGAACACCACAAAAATTCTCCTTGAAAAGAGCAATCCCAAGACACATAATCATCAGATTCATGAAAGTTGAAATGAAGGAAAAAATGTTAAGGGCAGCCAGAGAGAAAGGTTGAATTACCTGCAAAGGGAAGCCCATCAGACTAATAGAAGATCTCTCTGCAGGAACTTAACAAGCCAGAAGAGAGTGGGGACCAACATTCAACCTTCTTAAAGAAAAAAATTTTCAACTCAGAATTTCATGTCCAGCCAAACTAAACTTCATAAGTGAAGGAGAAATAAAACCCTTTACAGACAATCAAATGCTGAGGGATTTTGTCACCACCAGGCCTACCTTACAAGAGCTCCTGAAGGAAGCACTAAATATGGAAAGGAAAAACCAGTACTAGCCACTGCAAAAACATACCAAAATGTAAAGACTATCGACACTATGAAGAAACTGCTATTTCAACTAACGGGCAAAATAACCAGTTAGCATCATATTGGCAGGATCAAATTCACACATAACAATATTAACCTTAAATGTAAATTCCCCAATTAAAAGACACAGACTGGCAAATTGGATAAAGAGTCAAGACTTTTTATCAGTATGCTGTATTCAGGAGACCCATCTCACATAAAAGGCACACATAAACTCAAAATAAACAGAAAGAGGAAGATTTGCCAAGCAAATGGAGGGCATAAAAAAGCAGGGTTCATAATCCTAGTCTCTGATAAAATAGACTTTAAACCAACAAAGATCAAAAAAGAAAAAGAAGGGCATTACATAATGGTAAAGGGATCAATGCAACAAGAAGAGCTAACTATCCTAAATATATATGCACCCAAGACAGGAACATTCAGATTCATAAAGAAAGTTCTTAGAGACTTACAAAGAGACTTAAAATCCCACAAAATAATAGTGGGCGACTTTAACACCCCACTGTCAATATTAGATAGATCAATGGGACAGAAAATTAGCAAGGATATTTAGGATTTGAACTCGGCTCTGGACCAAAAGGACCTAATAGACATCTAGAGAACTCTCCATTTCAAATCAACAGACTATACATTCTTCTCAGCACCACATCATACTTATTCTAAAATTGAACACATAATTGGAAGTAAAACTCTCCTCAGCTAATGCAAAGGAACAGAAATCATAGGCAACAGTCTCTCAGACTATAATGCAATCAAATTAGAACTTAGGATTAAGAAACTCACTCAAAAACAAATGACCACATGGAAACTGAACAATCTGCTTCTGAATGACTACAGGGTAAATAACGAAATGACTACAGGGTAAATAATTAAAATGGAAATAAATAAGTTCTTTGAAACCAATGAGAACAAAGGCATAACATACCAGAATACCTGGGACACAGCTAAAGCAGTTTTTAGAGGGAAATTTATAGCACTAAGTGCCCACAGGAGAAAGCAGGAAAGATCTAAAATCGATATCCTAAAATCATAATTAAAAAAACTAGAAAAGCAAGAGCAAATACGTTCAAAAGCTAATAGAAAATAAGAAATAACTAAGATCACAGCAGAACTGAAGGAGAGACATGAAAACATTTCAAAGAAAAGTCAGTGAATCTAGGAGCTGGTTTTTTTGAAAAGATTAACAAGATAGATAGACGACTAGCCAGAGTAATAAGGAGGAAAAGAGAGATAAGCAAATAGACACAATAAAAATGATAAAAGGGATATCACCACTGATCCCATGAAATACAAACTACCATCAGAGAATATTATAAACATCTCTATGCAAATAAACTAGAAAATCTAGAAAAAAATGGTTAGGTTCCTGGACACATACACTCTAACAAGACTAAACAAGGAAGTCGTTGAATCCCTGAATAGACCAATAACAAGTTCGGAAATTGAGGCAGTAATTAATATTAATAGCCTACCAACCAAAAAAAAAAAAAAAAAAAAGCCCAGGACCAGACAAATTCACAGCCAAATTGTACCAGAGGTACAAAGAGGAGTTGGTATCATTCCTTCTAAAAATATTCCAAGCAACAGAAAAGAGGGACTCCTCTCTAACTTTTTTGATGAGGCCAGTATCATCCTGATACCCAAACCTGGCAGAGATACAACAACAACAAAAAGAAAATTTTAGGCCAATATCTCTGATGAACATTGATGTGAAAATCCTCAATAAAATACTGGCAAACCGAATCCAGCAGCACATTAAAAAGCTTAGTTACCACGATAAAGTCGGTTTCATCCCTGCGATGCAAGGATGATTTAACAGACGCAAATAAATAAATCTGATCCATCACATAACAGAACCAATGGCAAAAATCACATGATTATCTCAATAGATGCAGAAAAGGCCTTTGACAAAATTCAACATTCCTTCATGCTAAAAGCACTCAATAAACTAGGTATTGATGGAATATATTTCAAAATAATAAGAGCTATTCATTACAAACCCATAGCCAATATCATACTGAATGGGCAAAAGCTGGAAGCATTCCCTTTGAAAACCAGCATAAGACAAGGATGCCGTATCTCACTCCTCCTATTAAATATAGTATTGGAAGTTCTGGCCAGCGCAATCAGGCAAGGTAAAGAAATAAAGCATATTTAAATAGGAAGGGAGGAAGTCAAATTTTATCTTCAGATGACATGATTGTGTATTTAGAAAACCCCGTCATCTCAGCCCCCAAATGCCTTAAGCTGATGAGCAACTTCAGCAAATTCACAAGATATAAAATCAATGCGCAAAAATCACAAGCATTCCGATGACAGACAGAGAGCCAAATCATGAGTGAGCTCCTGTTCACAATTGTTACAAAGAGAATAAAATATCTAGGAATACAACTCACAAGGGATGTGAAGGACTTCTTCAAGGAGAGCTACAAACCATTGCTCAATGAAATAAGAGAGGACACAAATGGAAAAAATTCCATGCTCATGATTAGGAAGAATCAATATCATGAAAACGACCATACTGCCCAAAGTAATTTATAAATTTGGATGCTATTCCCATCAAGCTACCATTGGCTTTCTTCAAAGAACTAGAAAAAGCTACTTTAAATTTCATATGAAGCAAACAAACAAAAAAAGCCCATATAGCCGACAATCCTAAGCAAAAAGAACAAAGCTGGAGGCATCACATGACCTAACTTCAAACTATGCTACAAGGCTATAATAACAAAAACAGCATGGTACTGGTACCAAAACAGATATATGGACAAACAGAACAGAACAGAGACCTCAGAGATAACACCACACACCTACAACCATCTAATCTTTGACAAACCTGACAAAAGTATTGGGGAAAGGATTCCCTATTTAACAAATGGTTTTGGGAAAACTGGATAGCCATATGCAGAAAGCTGAAACTGAACCCCTTCCTTATACATTATGCAAAAATTAACTCAAGATGCATTAAAGATTTAAATGTAAACTTAAAACCATAAAAACCCTAGAAGAAAACCTAGGCAATACCTTTCAGGACACAGGCATGGGCAAAGATGTCATAACTAAAACACCAAAAACAATTTCAACAAAAGCCAAAAATTGGTATCCAATTAAACTAAAGAGCTTCTGCACAGCAAAAGAAACTATCATCAGCATAAACAGGGAACCTACAGAATGGGAGGAAATGTTTGCAATTTAGCCATCTGACAAAGGGCTAATATCCAGAATCTATAAGGAACTTAAACAAATTTACAAGAAAAAAACAACCTCATCAAAAAGTGGACGAAGGCTATGAACACACACTTCTCAAAAGAAGACACTTATGTGGCCAACAAACATGAAAATAACCTCATCATCACTGATCATTAAAGAAATACAAATCAAAACCACAATGAGATACAGTTTCATGCCAGTTAGAATGGCAATCATTAAAAAGTCAGGGAACGACAGATACTAGAGAGGTTGTGGAGAAATAGGAATGCTTTTGCACTGTTGGTGGGTGTGTAAATTAGTTCAACCATTGTGGGAGACAATGTGGCAATTCCTCAAGGATCTAGAGCTAGAACTACCATTTGACCCAGCAATCCCATTACTGGATATAGTCCCAAAGGATTATAAATCATTCTACTATAAAGACACATGCATAGGTATATTTATTGCAGCACTGTTCACAACAGCAAAGAATTGGAACCAACCCAAATGCCCATGAATGATAGCCTAGAAAAAGAAAATGTGGCACATATACACTATGGAATACTATGCAGCCATAAAAAATAATGAGTTCATGTCCTTTGCAGGGACATGGATGAAGCTGGAACCCATAATTCTCAGCATACTAACACAGGAATGGAAAACCAAACACTCCATATTCTCACTCATAAGTGGGAGTTGAACAGTGAGAACATATGGGCACAAAGAGGGTAACATCACACACTGGGGCCAGTTTTGGTACCAGTACCATGATGTTTTGGTTACTGCAGCCTTGCAGTATAGTTTGAAGTCAGATAGCATGATGTGTTCAGCTTTGTTATTTTTGCTTAGGATTATTTTGGCTATATGAAATCTTCTTTGACACTGCATATGAAATTTAATTTTTTAAAAATTCTGTGAAGAATGTCAATGGTCATTTGATGGGAATAACATTGAATCTACAAATTACTTTGGGCTGTATGGCCATTTTCATGATATTGATTCTTCCTATACTTGAGGATGCAATAATTTTCCATTTATTTATGTCCTCTTATTTCCTTGAGCAGTAGTTTGTAGTTCTTGTTGAAAAGGTCCTTCATATACCTTTTTAGCTGTATTTCTAGGTATTTTATTCTCATTGTAGCAATTGTGAATGGGTTTTCATTTATGATTTAGCTGTCTGCTTGTCTGTTGTTGGTGTAAAGGAATGCTTGTGATTTTTGCACATTGGTTTTGTATCCTGAGACTTTGCTGAAGTTGCCTATCAGCTTAAGGGGTTTTGGGGCTGAGATGATGGGGTTTTCTAAACATAGAATCATGTCATCTGCAAACTGAGACTATTTGACTTCCTCTCTTCCTGTCTTTCTCTTGCCTGATTGCCCTGGCCAGAATTTCCAATACTATGTTGAATAGGAGTGGTGAGAAGGGGCATCCTTGTCTTGTACCAGTTTTCCAAGGGAATCCTTCCAGCTTTTGCCCATTCAGTATGATATTGGCTGTGGTTTTGTAATAAATAGCTCTTATTATTTTGAGGTATGGTCCCTCAGTAACTAGTTTATTGAGGCTTTTTAACATGAAGGGATGTTGAATTTTATCAAATATTCTGCATCTATTGATATAATCATGTGGTGTTTGTCTTTGGTTCTGTTTATGTGATGGATTATATTTATTGATTTGTGTATGTTGAACCAGCCTTGCCTCCCAAGGATAGAACTGACTAGATCATGGTGGATAAGTATTTTGATGTGTTGCTGGATTTGGTCCCACATTATTTTATTAAGGATTTTTGCATCCATGTTCATCAAGGATATTGGTCTGAAGTTTTCCTTTTTTGTTGTATCTTTGCCAAGTTTTGGTATCAGGATGATACTGGCCTCATAAAATGAATTTAAAAAGATTCCCTCCTTTTCAATTGTTTGGAATAGTTTAAGGAGAAATGGTACCAGCTCCTCTTTGGACCTCTCATAAAATTCAGCTGTAAATCCATCTGGCCCTGGGCTGTTTTTTGTTGGTAGGCTAAAAATGTCTACTTCTTTAACCAAGGTTTATTTACATTGTTATTCTTAACATTAGGTATATGTCAGTTCTGAATCTTGATTAGCAAACACAAACCAGAAATACACTAAAGTCAATGAACGAATTTACCTCACAAAATCATGTGTTCCTTTCATTAATTGTAATTTTTTTTAGTATGCAAGTCTACAACCTTATTAAATATTTTTAAAATCCCTCATTTCTATCACTTTATTCATTCTGAACTATGGAGGCTATATAAGATGAGAAACTCCCTCTTTGTCCCAGGACTTTTTAAGTAAAGCATAGATCATTTATTTAACTAGTTACAGTGAGCCTACTTAATTATTGATTACCTACTAAATGTCAGGATATTATTTTTAGAGTTTTTAACAAAAGAGCAAACATGGCTTTTGCTTATCTATCTATCTATCTATCTATCTATCTATCTATCATCTATCTATCTATCTATCATCTATCCATAGGTATGTAATTACATAACCCGCAGATATCATATCCTCTTTTCCAGTAGTAGCACTCATTTTTTTCTCTTCTATAGACTTTCATTTTGTCTTTCCTTTTAAAATAATATGTAGTGAGGGAAGGACATAGTATTATCTCAGATGTGACAAATTCAGGCTAAGTGTGATAACTCCTTCTTAGTATATCCATAGCAGGTATTATTAATAAATTGTGCCATTTTTTTCCTTTTAAGACCAGAGATAGCATCAGAATTCTTAGTACAGGGCTCCAGTGAACACTACCAATATTTTCTTCATTTATAATTTTGTAATGAAAACAAATAGAGGAGGTGGATCATTTAAAATGACAAAAATGTATTAATAATAGATTGCTGTAGGTCAAGGGCTCACATTTATGGTTGCTTGATAAAATATAAAAGTCAATTACACAAACTCCAGATAAGCAACAGGATGATTTTTGTTTTTGTTTCTGGGTTTTTTATTTTGTTTTGTTCAAATGTGTTCCAAATACTAGTGGACCTACTTATCCTAAAATTATTTGTATTTATGTAAATTTTTTATTTTAATTTCTGGGCCAAATTTGGCAAGTCAAAGAGTTTTTCTTCTGTATTTTTTAAAAAAGTCAGAAAAATATAAAATTATAATAACTACTAAGTTAACCCATAAATTTAATATATAATAAATAAGAACAAAAATAAGCATCCAGAAGAGATTAAATGACTGAAGATCGGCAAGACTTGTTAAATAAGGTATTACTATGTAAAAAGAAAAGAATGATTTTAACAGAAGGAGTTATAGTTTTCTAAAAGACGATTTTCTAACATCTATCAGAATATAAGTTTTAGACCATTTTTGAACCACTATATAAGAATGTATATATGTATATGTTTTTCTATGTGTATATACAGTACACATACATATGGATATGATGAAAATATAAGATATTTGATAAACAATTATGTATAATAATTTCATTTTTGAGAAAATACATATGCATGTATGTTTATGAAAGATATCCCTAATTTTATTATATTTTATTGTATTTATCTTTAGGCAGCAGAGTATGAATTATGTTCACTTTTTCTTGAATACCTAGTTGAACTCTCTTTTGTATTGACATTTATAATAGAATACCTGTAAAGTGATTTTATATTAACAATAGCAACAAAAATATGAGCTATTCAGATAATAGAGAAAAGAAAGCCACAGAGACAAATTTTACCAATACTTAATCAAGCACTGTTCAAATGAGAATAAACTTGCGCCAACAGACTTTGTATTTTCCTGTCTTATTGATAAAGCTACTCTGGTTATTACCTGCATACCTGAGGACATGATGGCTGATTTAAATACAAATTTTTATAAGGTTATTACTGGAATGAAGTAGCAGCTATAAAATAAAGTACTAAAAAAAAAATACTTGTCACTTACACAAAGGTAACCAGCTGTATAATGAGGTCAGAAGAAGATAAAGATTTCATGGCATCTGAGAAACCTGAGTTTAAGCCTCGGCTCTTCTAACTTCAGGCTTTGTGATTTTGGGTTAATTATTTAACCTCCATCAACATTAGTTTTCTCAACTATAAGTAAAAGAGTACCTACTTTATTGTTAAAATTCTGAATTATAGTAGGCACTGACAGTGTTCACTTTTCCACTTTCTCATTACCTTTCTTACTCTGATTTCCTTCTTCTCTGACTTCTCACAACTCCCAGTGCTGGTGCCATCTCTTCTATCATCTACCATCCCACCTTGACCATAAAATGTAGGTGATGAGTAAAGCAAAATGCTCAAAGAGTTATTTCTTATCTTCCTTATGGAATATAGTGCGTTGGCCTATTTAGAGTGGGTGATTAGTGAATGTGTATTGATAACACAATATTTTATTTAAACAACATTTTATTTAGGAGCAATGGACAGGACATTATTTAAATTTTTGATTGTTGGTGACATAGTAATTCAACTCCCTACCTTAAATCATTTTTTAAGTTGACATTACTTTTTAAATTATTGTGAAAGATTGCTTTTTAAACACTACTTTACTTTGTCAGAATTCCAGATCAGCATCTGTTTGGTAAAATCTGGCACATGAATCGACCTTTAAAAAGCCCATCAAACAGTGATTTACAATTTCCTCCTTCATAATATTACTTATCAAAAATAATTTATTCTAATAAATTCCTGTAAGTGAAATGGAAGCCTTTCATACTCTGTGACATGAAAGGAAAAATATTTGGTGGAGTTAGTTTCATCCCTTTGTAGTTAACTTTAGGACATTTATTATCTGTCATATAAGAAATAGAAATTAGTCATTCTCAGAGGAGGATTATATATAAACCTTGAAAAATGAAGATTGTATAGGAACCTAAAACATTAAAAACACAAAAAGAATATAATAGAAAGAAATTTCTGGACTACAAAACATTTTAAATTATTCTAAAGTACATTTTTCAGTTTATGTTTTCTATATAAAATAGTAATTCTTAACGTATAGTTTGAAATTTTAACCAAATTAATTATTAAAAGTGAAGAAAATAAAGAACATAAATTGGAATATTTAAGCACAGTGGCTCACGTCTGTAATCTCAGTACTTTGAGAGGCCACGGTGGGCAAATCACCTGAGTTCAGGAGTTCAAGACCAGCCTGGCCAATGTGGTGAAACCTCCATCTCTATTAAAAATACAAAAATTAGCTGGGCGTAGTGGCAGGTGCCTGTAATACCAGCTACTTGGGAGCCTGACGCAGGAGACTCTCTTGAACCCAGGGGGCGGAGGTTGCAGTGAGCCGAGATCCTGCCATTGCACTGCAGCCTGGATGACAGTAGAAACTTGTTCTCCAAAAAAAAAAAAAAGTAAGAATGTTTCTTGTCAGAGGTGGGATCTCATCTGGGCCTTCAAAACTTGAATGAAGAGAAGACATGGAGGAGAAAATTGCAGGCTGAAGTAAAAAGGCAAGAATAAAGTAGAAGTTTTAGTGGAGTTTCAGGGGAAAGTTGCACTTTTGAAAAAGAGCAGCAAATACCATTGAATAAGTAGACTAAAGCCAGTTTGCCAGTTTTTTTTTTTTTCTTTATTTCTTATTAGACTCTTACTAAAATGTATTGAAGCAAGTTTTATAAAAATAAAAATTCAAATATAGTTCCTCTTCCTATTCTGGTAAGATGTTTCATCTCAGAACTAGTTGTCT
This sequence comes from Sapajus apella, assembly GCF_009761245.1. NCBI lineage: Eukaryota > Metazoa > Chordata > Mammalia > Primates > Cebidae > Sapajus > Sapajus apella. The sequence continues at coordinate 44,427,468 of NW_022436947.1, read as the reverse complement.
CTAAGATGTTGGTATCTCTGTTTGGTCTATAATACACATATAAAAAGTAGGAAATGCAAAACAGATTTATTTTTTCATATGCAAAATAGGACACAGCATGAATGACATTTGCCCCAGCTACCTCAAATTTTGTAATGATCCAAATATTTCTATATTGTGTATCATAATTACTACCATAGTTTGAAGTGGTTTTGTAATACGTATACTGTCTTTGCCAAAAGGTTAACAAAATAGACTCACATAATTATCGGGAGCTATTTACCCCCAACTGAACACAATTATTGAAATCACAAGAACACAGATTTGAAAGGGACCCCAACAGGTTACCTAGTTCATGGTCTAATCTCTTCAAGGGCATACATTTAACCCATCACAATTTACCAAAGATTTTTTTCCCCTTTTCTTAATCAAGTTAATCCATTTTCCTTACTTTAAGCAGGCTTGTTTAAAACCTCTCCTGATGAAAAAATTCCATTTAGTAAATAAAGCCCTCTGGAGAAAGAGGGAGAGATTCTGTAACAGCTCTTGTTATTTTGCTTTGGTATGTATTTAACAATGCTTACTGAAAACATTTCTTCATGATATCTAAGTTACCTCCCCCATGCTTCTTCAACTAAAGACCATTCTCTCTAGTTTTGTGTGTTTCATTTATAGCAATAGAAGTATTACTTTACAGTTGCTATAATCTGCATTTAGGTGGGAAAGTATGGATGATAGGTGCAAATCTCTTCCATCTGTAGTAAAAAATGATAGGGAGTGTATGAAGAGTGACATTATTAATGTTATTCTTTTTTTGACCCCAAAAAGTTTCATGTAGTTTTAACCTATTAATCTTTCCTTAAAAATAAAAACATGCTTCTTCTCCAGCCAGCTTCTAGGGGACCCATATTCACCCATGGTTGATCACATTCACGCAGAGCCTATTTTGTTCTCTGGGCCATAGTCCAAGCTCTTACATTTTCTTGAAATTAGTCTCATCATTACCATTATTTTATTCTGTTTTCAGGGCTTTCAATAATATCCCACTGTCTGCAAAGTAAGGAGTTTAAAAAATAATGTCATGTGAATTAAATGTCATCTATAGTGTAAACTGTACAATTAGTATATGTACATTTTAGAACTGTTTGGAGTGAAATCTCAAATTAAGGATAACAATGGTAGTAATTTCAGGTTACCTGTAGAGAGATAAGTTATAACGGTGCCACAGAAACCCTTTGAACAGTGCTGGGCACAGAAAAAATTGCCCTATTCTATTAGCTGTTGTTATTAGTTATGAGGAAGATCGTGTTGGTGGCGGTATTGGTTAACTATGTTAGGTAAGAGTTGTGTCTTATTTATTACCTTTCTCCTGGAGTATAGTGCTCTGTTTTGTTTAGCGTGGATGATCAGTGAGTGTGTATCGATAACATAATATTTTACATAAGAGCAATGGATAGGGCATTATTTAAATTTTAGATTGTTGGTGAAATAGTCATTCAAGCTCTTCATTAATCTTTTAATTCTTCATTGGGCGTTCTTTGTTGTACATTCCTGTCACCCTCTGAAAGTTAGCTTGGCTTTTGGGCTTGCTTTGGCCAATGAAATAAAGCCAGAATTGGTAAATGACACTTGTGCACAGAAACTGTGAGCTTTCACACTGAGAGTGCAATTTATCACATTTTCTTTTCCTGCCTCAGTAGTTTTGGATGTACTTCCAAGATGGAACTTCTGTCATCCTGGGTCCCAAGGTTGCTTGCTAAGCAGGATCTCACTTGAACACCCACTTTGGATATGTAAACTGAGTTAGAAATAAGTCTGTTGTTGTAAGCCACTGAGATTTTGGGGGTTGCTTTTTTATTGCAGCATAAACTGTTCTCTCTTGACTGATAACTGGCAACACACTTATTTGTGAAGAAAACATTTTTGTTACTAGATATGACTAAACAAAACTATTTTCTCTGTGCATAAATAAATTATTTTCAGGTGTCACTCCACATAACTGTGCCATGCCAACTTTCTCTAAAGTAAATGTGGTGAAATCCTTTCCTTATAAGGAAGAAACGCAGCATCTGTTATATTTGAACGGGAAAACTACTTCTGGCTGGCTGTCCACACTGCTGAATGGGGAATAAAATCTGTCTGGTTGTTTATGTCCTGAATTTTGGCACTGAGGAAGAATGTGAGAAGCTCAATTTACCTGTTATTGTGCTAAAATTCCTTCTCCCATCTTAGGCATTAAAAAGTACACAGTGCAGTGGCTTATCTTGCAACTGTTGCAGTTTTTAATTACTTGAGACATTAAGGGGCAAACAGAGAAATCTTCTTCCTCTTAGTAACATCAAGAAAGACTGAAGGGTAGAGTAAATAATTCTTACTTCCATTTTTCAACCTCACGTGCTTGATACTCCAGTTAAGAGACTCAGTGAACAATTTCTGAAATTTTATTTTCCTGCTTTTATGTATGAATATCATTTTGTGTTTTAAATGCTTTAAGAGATGCTACATGTTTAGAAGTCATTTTTGTTGTAATTTTTTGGTAAATGATTATAAGGAAATATACGTTTCTTACTCCTTAATGGAGATGAGTAGAAAACTAAGATGAAATACGTAGTTTTAGTAGAAAACAAGAGAGATATGTGAAAAGTGTTTTATTTTAAAGACTGCCTCAAAATGTGTTTATATCATCCCCAAAGTACTGTTTAAAGTTTATTATTATTTTTTACATTAATTTTACTATATTGATGTTTGGAATAAGATATGATCAAAACAATTGAAATGTGGATCAAAAATACTGATAATCTTAATTCAAAAGCTTTGTTAATCATACTAATATGAATTATTTTTAGGCCTGAAATCTGATTTCATATTACATTAGAGTAAGCCCGTTTCTCTATGCAGATGGTAAATAGGGCTCCTCGTTAGTTCAATTTTAGATTAAATGAGTAAAGAAAGGGTACTTTTTGAAAACAGTAGTCATTTCATATTGTTTTGTGGTTTACAGTGTTCCATTAAAAACACATGACATTGTTGGGCATATTTTAAGCAGTCATACAGTCTGATTCACAAAGAAGAATTGATAATTCCTTCCATGTTTTACTTCTGTGTATTTTTAGATTTTGTTTTCTGTATGTCATTTTCTTATTGATGGGATGCTAAGGAGAAAGGCAGGATAGGATAAATGGATTCATTAGAATGCACAAGAAGGCAAGGTCTCCATTGTTTTCAGACTATAGAGGAGTTATGATGTTAAGATGCTTTTTCAAATATGCATAGAAATTATTTTCATGAAATATCTACTATACGCTCAATGCCTTTGTGGCACTGTCTCTATCTCCCAAATGTCTTCATATCCTTATTCATATTTCACACACACGCTAAAAAATTCAATTATTTAAATGTATTGCCCAAGGAAAGCTATGTAGCTAGTAAATGACAAAACTGAATTCAAATTCAGTGTCTGTACTGACTGAATCATGGATATGAGCTTTGAAAGATTATCCCAACTTTATATATCAAACTGTCTTTCCCAATGGTATAGGGGTTAGTTTTCTGCATGAAATATTAACTGTTATAAAACTTATGTTTTAAGGATGAAGAGATCCTATTGGAGAATTACTGTATAAATTCCAGAGCAAACTTTCCAAAGGACTTTTTCCCAAGGATGAGGGTGTACTTGTCCCATAAATAGACATATATATGTTTCACCCACCCCCTAGTGACATTAGAACACTCTGTTATTTAAAATCGAAGGCTAAATTAGACAAGGAAGGTTCAAACTGGACAAACCTACAATTATCAAAATATCCTCTTAGCATTAAGAAGGCAGTGAGGACTCAGCAGGTATTTTTATTTGCTTATTTTTCTCATCAATTGAAAACACAGTCAAATTCTGGCTTTGTGACCTTGGTCATTTTCAGTTTCAGTTCTTCATCTGTAAAATGTACCAATTTTTTGCATAGGATTGTTCTTTGGATTTATTTAAGTATCATACTTAAAGTTTTTATCACAGGGCCTACCATAGTATGACCTTGCAATTGTGAGTGTTTACTTAGAGCATGATAGCATACAGTTAAGAAAAGAATTGTATTATTACCAATGTAGATTCCAAGGATATAACAGAGAATAAAACAGACAAATTTGCTGCCCTAATTAAGCTTATAGTCTGGTAGGAGAAGAGACTGTATATTCTAGTTGTTGAGTAGTACTCTGAATAAAAATAAGTAATAAATAAAACATTAGGTGTGATATCGTGTTCCAGGGATTCTTTTTTACATAGGGTGATCAGAGAGTCTCTGATAAAGTGGTATGTGAGTAGGAAACTATAGGAATGTGGAAACCTGGAAGGAAAATATTGTGGACAGACAGACTGACTGAGGCAAAGGCATTGACATTAGAGTATCTTTTGTGCATTCTAACAGTGGAGGGAGCAGGGAGGACAGTGGGAGATGAAATCAGCAAGGCAGTTGGGGAGCTGATTACGTGGGTCTTGGCTGCCATGCTGAAGGTAAGACATAGGCTGTACCATGGAAAGCCATTAAACAGTTTTGAAGTGAGGAAATGACTTGGTCTGACTCTCAGACTGAAAAGGTCAGACTCCTAGCTGGCACATGTTAAATTTTAGGGGCAAGGCTTGAAACAGGGAAATAAATATGACTTCAATAATTTAAGTAGAAGATGATGGTTACTTGAATGAGTGATAATGATGAAGGAAGAAAGAAAAGATATTATGCATATTAAAGGTAGAACTGATGGAATTTGCCAATAGATTCTGGTAGGATATGGGTGGTAGGGAGGTACCAAGGATGATTATTTTGGCCTGAACAACTGGAAGACTGGAGTTGTCATTTCCTGATGGGGAAAGCTGCTGAAGAAGAGGAGCAAGTATGAACATGAAGAGAAATGAGTGGTAACTAGATGAGGACCTAAGTTCAAGGGGAGTACTAGTTAAAGATGAGTGACATATAGCATGATATATATCACCTATCTGGATGTGAGATATATATATATATATATGGAGTGATCTGGGTTGAGGAAAAATTTGGCGATGCAAAAGAGATGCTGATGTACTTGAGCAGGTGAGAAATGGGATTTCTTGAAGCACAGCAGAGGCTGGGCTCCCAGGCAATACAGAGTGACAACAGCAGGGTGGGAGTAATTGATATAGGTAGTTAGATATTTGCCTAAAATTTGCTGTTGAAAGTAGTAGCAAACCCACAATTACTTTTGCACCAACCTAATAGATTCGATGGTGGTGGGGGGACTTGGAATTTCTCTCTTGATAACTTTTAGTTTCTCACTTAAACATAAAGCAAGTTTCTCCACTGAAGGAGTAGAGGAAGAGAGAAAGTATATGTTGGTTTGTTAGGTCTGCCATAACAAAGTACCATAGAGGGGTTGATGAAAATAATGGAAGTTAATTTTCTCACAATTTTGGAAGCTGTAAGCCTGATATCCAGCTATCAGCAGGGTTAGTGTCTACTGAGGCTTCTCACCTTTGCTTGTGAATGGCCTTCTTCTCCCTGTGTCTTCATGTGGTCTTCCCTCTCTGTGTCCCTCCTAATCTCATTTTTACTTAATCACTTATTTAAATTCCTATCTCCAAATATAATCACATTCTGAGGTATTGGGCTTTAGGACTTCAACATATGGTTATTTATTTATTTATTTATTGTTATTTTATTGCATTTTATGTTTTGGGGTACATGTGAAGAACATGCAAGATTGTTGCATAGGTACACACATGGCAGTGTGATTTGCTGCCTTCCTCCCCATCACCTATATCTGGCATTTCTCCCCATGCTATCTCTCCCCAACTGCCCACCCCTTGCTGTCCCTCCCCTATTTGCCCCAACAGACCCCAGTGTGTGATGCTCCCCTCCCTGTGTCCATATGTTCTCATTGTTCAACACCCACCTATGAGTGAGAACATGCAGTGTTTTATTTTCTGCTCTAGTGTTAGTTAGCTGAGAATGATGGTTTCCAGGTTCATCCATGTCCCTACAAAGGACATGAACTCATTTTTGATGACTGCATAATATTCCATGCTGTATATGTGCCACATTTTCCCTGTCCAGTCTATCATTGATGGGCATTTGGGTTAGTTCCAGGTCTTTGCTATTGTAAACTGTGCTACAATGAACATTTGTGTGCAATGTGTCCTTATAGTAGAATGATTTATAATCCTTTGGACATATACCCAGTAATGGGATTGCTGGGTCAAATGGAATTTCTATTTCTAGGTCCTTAAGGAATCATCACACTGTCTTCCACAATGGTTGAACTAATTTACACTCCCACCAACAGTGTAAAATTGTTCCTATTTCTCCACATCTTCTCCAGCATCTGTTGTCTCCAGATTTTTTAATGATTGCCATTCTAACTGACGTGAGATGGTATCTCAATGTAGTTTTGATTTGCATTTCTCTAATGACCAGTGATGATGAGCATTTTTTCATATGTTTGTTGGCCTCATGTATGTCTTCTTTTATAAAGTGGCTGTTCATATCCTTCTCCCACTTTTAATTGGGCTTGTTTGTTTTTTTCTTGTAAATCTGTTTTAGTTCTTTGTAGATTCTGGATATCAGCCCTTTGTCAGATGGGTAGACTGCAAAAATATTTTCCCATTCTGTTGGTTGCCGATTCACTCGCATGACTGTTTCTTTTGCTGTGCTGTTCAAATTTTAACAACTCTATGTTAATTAAATTAAATATTTTTTCTGAACATATACTCTGTATTCTAAGTAGTCCAAAAAATAAAATAGAAAATAATAGCAATGGCTCTAGATTTACTCAGTTTGCACACACGTTCCAAGTATATTTGTCAAGTGCTGTACATTCATTATATCATATATTATGCCTACAGAGGGTGAAAATTAGTAAACTAGAAAGAAGAGAGAAATTGGTAGAGTGAGCTCTCCACATCTTTTTCATCTTATAACCTTCAGACCAAAATCCAGCCTGCCCATCTGGAATACATTCTTATATTCCCTAATAAAGTCTTGTGCTTTATTATCTTAGGTATTTATAACATTGTTTTCACAATTTATTTGTAGGTTTCTTTTAAATTGAGAATTAATATTTTTCGGAAATATTTTGATTTTATTTTGTAGTTCATTGTACTGTATTTTGTTTAATTTCCTTTCCAAACAGAGGGGAGTCTCTATGGCTTTTTAGAAACCTTATTGTCCATTTAACTTTATTAATGTAATGTTTAAAATACATTGGAAAGTAAAGTAAGCACGCAGTACATAATTTAAGTATGATTTTGAAGGCTACTTTTTGTTTAGTTAACTTAGGGTATTTATTTTGTTTCAGATAAGAAAGTGATAAACAAGTTTTATGTAGGATTATTTTTCGTTAGTTTTAAATAAACCAAGTTTTAATTTATATAACGGTGATTTTGTAAATAAAATCTATCATTTTATTGTTAAATTAATCATCAGTGATCACAATATATAGTTTAGGTAGGAGATGATGGTTGCTTGAATGACAGTGGCATTGATTAACAGGGTAGCATAATTTTGTTAGCTCTACAAAGTAAAATATTGATAATTTCCTAAAGAATAAAATATATATATTTGGAAGAGTCCATCTTAATACAACATTAAAATAAGTTAAGTGGAAGTCTACCTATAAATCTTCACAAAATGTAGATGCTATACAACTCTATCACTTGTCTCTGAAAACATAAATTCTAAGCAAAAGTTTGAGAAAAGTACATACAGGTGCTTTTAAGCGTTTATTTAAAGTAGACAATATGCCTGATCTATATCATATTTTTTCTAGTAAATGTAAACCTTTGTTGTTGTTAAGTAGAGTTTTTCTATTTAAATATCATTTTATAGAGTAGGAGACTGACATACACAGTTTCAATGTAACCTTTCTTATACTATTGACAGAGCATTTGTTGAAGTTCATGGTTATGCTATATGATAAAATATACAGTAGAAGTTAAAATAGTATTTAAAATGTTTTTAAGAGAGGTGAAATATATGTGTTGGAAATAAATTTTAGATAACATTGGTTAAATTATCTTTCTCAATACTTAGTAATTTGTCAGAAGTTTCTCTACAATTTCTTGTTACGTAGAGATTTGTCAGATGGCTTTACTTTTACTTCTTGGCAGGACTCTGTTGAATCTTTCAAATGAATGAAATTATATGCTGCAAGTTGTACCATAGTCTAATTTTTTTTCTCACATTTTTCAAACAATGAGACTTGGGATTTTCTCAACTTTGAGCACTTAAATATGCTCATAACCATTTTGGGTTACAGTTGAAAAATCTAATGAACTCTCCAGAAAAACACAAAACTTACATACACTTAAAACGTTGCATACAAATTCAAACAATTCATAGATCCCCTAAAGTCAATCCATGAATATTTATGGTTCAAATTATAGTGCTTCTAGACCCACAAAGAAGCCTAGTTATAGCAATTTTGACTTATCATCTTGATGGAATATAATATACAGTGAGAACAAGATGAGAGTTGTTTATGATGTACTGAAACTCACCATGCTGAAAGTATGAAAAATGTAAAGCTCAAAATTATATACGTACTATACTTTCAATGATATAAAATGTGCATATTCTGTACAAAAACTTTAAAAATTCATAAAAAAAAGAAAAGTAGTTTTAGAACAGTAGTAGGATTATGAATAAATTTTTCCTTTAAAAAATTCCTTTGAAGGCTCTATTGTTTTGTATTAAAATATAATACAGTAATAGGAGAAACCTACAAAAGAGACAACTTATAACCTGGGCAATGCAATCATCTCTTATCTATTCTCTGAGTATCCACTCTTGCTCCCTTTCTTTTCATTCTGTTGAATGAAGCTAAAATAAGAAATAATCTTTTTTTTTTTTTTTTCCTTTTGAGGCAGAATCTTACTCTGCTGCCCAGGCTGGAGTGCAATGGTGTGATCTCAGCTCACTGCAACCTTGGCCTCCTGGGTTCAAGCGATTCTCCTGCCTCAGTCTCCTGAGTAGCTGGGATTACGGGCACATGACACCATGCCCAGCTAATTTTTGCATCTTTAGTAGAGATAGGTTTTCACCATGTTGGACAGGCTGGTCTCAAATTCCTGGCCCCATGATCTGCCCACCTTGGTGGTGTGAGCCACCACGCCCGGACAGCAAAAATAATCTTTAAAAAATTCCAATTTGATTATACCACACCTCTAATTAAACCTCCTCAATGGCTTCAAATTCCTCTTAGAATAAAATCCCCGAGTGGGTCTCCAAGGCTTCTCCTCTCAGTTTCCTCCAGTTCACCAGCCTTTCCTAGTAAAAGCCTCTCTGCCTTTCTGTATGACTTCGCACGTTCATTCTTTTGTCTTCCTTCTTTCTCTTGTAAACTTTACTCATCCTTTAGACTTCAGCTGCAAATTTACTTCTTTGGGAAAGCTCCTATTGATCCTTTAGCTTGATCATATAGTATTCCACATTTTTATTTCATAGCAATTTTCAAGTGAATGAATCAAGAATAAGCCACTGACCCAATTTATACTTTAACAGGATCTCATAAATATTAAAAATATTAAGTTTTCTCTATATAGATAAAAATGAGGATGAAGCACTGCAATACTCTGTCTAACTTAATCAATATAGGCAGCCTTTCCCCCTTACGATTAACATAGGTAAAGCGAAGCCTCTACAAGACAGTGCAGTAATGAAATTAAACCAGTAAAGAACATGTACAGTGAGTGAATGGAGAAGAATTTTACATTTATAGTTAGGCTGATAACATGACCCCTAAGCCCCCAGTGATTTTCATATATTCAAAAAGAGAAAGTCAATGAGGTTGTAAAAAGAGTAAGTTAAACACATTATTTATTGTCATGTGGACACAATAGCTGACTGGTTAAATCTGTACTTTTAAAAAGTTATGTAAGTACAGCTTTAGGTAATTTCACACTAGGAGTTTCAATGGAAAGACAAATTCACTCAGCGGGAGCTCTTCAGCATCACCCAAATGGTTCAAATAGCAGCTATTTTCAGTTGCACCAAATAGAAAGTGTTAGATCAATTGCACATAGAACCATTTGTGTGGCCTTATCTGTTAAGAAATAGGGATATTTATCATCCCCTACATTATACCTCAAGTAGCTTAAATATAACAGAAAGATTGTGAAATTATAGTAATTTTAGCTTTAACAGCAGATATTTTTTGGAAGCTTCATTTTAGTAAATCTCATTTTGTTATCTAATATTGGCCACAATATAATATGCAAGTAGAAAATATATACATTAGTTAAAAGCAGTAATTTCAAATCCGATTTTTAAAAAATCTCATTAGAGTGACAAAAAAATGAACGAGTTGCTAAAATATTAAGGCCAATGAATCAGCAGTTCAGTAGGTTTTTCTAGGTCACCATGACAGAAAGAACCATTAACTACTTTGTTCTCTTCATTCTGTAAACCAATGCACATGCATGTTTGTTGCAGCACTGCTTACAAAGATTTTGCGGCTTGAAATGCATTCCAGACAGCAGTCAATTTTCAATTTTGTCATCAAGTACGGTTACCAGCAGGATGCTGCTGGTTACAAAACATGCAATGATTGCTGCTCACCAAAGGGTATTTGGGATTCTAGATTTCAAAATGTTAAAATATTTGAGATGTGGGCAAAGATCTCATGACAAAAATACTGAAAGCGATTGCAAGAAAACAAATATCAAATGGAATCTAACTAAGCTAAAGATCTGCACAGCAAAACAAAGTATTATCAGAATGAATAGGCAACCTACAGAATGGGAGAAGATTTTTGCAATCTAGCCACCTGAAGAAGGTCTAATATCCAGAATCTACAAGGAACTTAAATTTACAAGAAAAAAAAAAGACTCTGTCAAAAAGTGGGCAAAGGATATGAGCAGACAATTCTCAAAAGAAGACATTACGTGGCTCACAAACATGTTAAAAAAAAAGCTGAATATCATGGATCATTAGAGAAATGCAAATCAAAACCATAATGAGATACCATCTCATGCCGGTCAGAATGAGGATTATTAAAAGGCCGAGAAACAATAGATACTGATGAGGCTGTGGAGAAATAGAAATACTTTTACACTTTTTTGGGAGTGTAAATTAGTTTATCCATTGTGGAAGACAGTGTGGTGATTCCTCAAGAATCTAGAACCAGAAATACCATTTGACCTAGCAATACCATTACTGGGTATATACCCAGAGGAATATAAATCATTCTAGTATAAAGACACATGCACACATATGTTTGTTGCAGTACTATTTACAATGGCAAAGACATGGACCAACCCAAATGCCCATCAATGATAGAATGGATACGGAAAATGTGATATATCTACACTGTGGAATACTATGCAGACAAAAAAAGGAATGAGATCATGTTTTTTTGCAGGGACATGGATGAAGCTGGAAGCCATTATCCTCAGCAGATTAACACAGGAAGAGAAAACCAAACACAATTCTTCTCACTCATAAGTGGGAGTTGAACAATGAGAACTCATGGAGACAGGGAGGAGAACAACACACACTGGGGCCTGTCAGGGGGTGGGTGGAGGGGAGGGAGAGCATCAGGACAAATAACTAATATATGTGGGAATTAAAACCTAGGTGACGGGTTGATAGATGCAGCAAACCACCATAGCACACATATACCTATGTAACAAACCTGCATGCTCTGTACATGCATCCCACAACTTAAAGTGTATATATGTGTGTGTGTGTGTGTGTGTGTGTGTGTATACATATATATATATATATACACACACACAGTTAAAGTGTATATACACATATATGTATATACACATATATATATACACTTTAAGTTGTGGGATACATGTACAGAGCATGCAGGTTTGCTACACATATATATATATACACACACACGTCAAAATTTATTATTTCAATTGTTATTAATTTAAAAATTTTAAGAGATATCTATCTATCTATCTATCTATATATCTATCATCTATCTTAGGTTTAAAACCAAATTCAAAAAACAATGTCATTTCTACCTAAATTTAGTCAAAGACTTTTAACATTTAAGTACTTTTTACAAATTACAGACAACTTGATTCAGAGCATAGACATATAACCTAAATGGAATAAAACATCTGAAGAAAGAAGTTTCCTTTCTTGTATATACTTTTTACTTATTAAACTAATTTTGCTTTACTTTAAAGGGAGAGAGTAAAATTTCTCTGTCCTTCTTCAACCTATTTGCTTTGCAAATGTACTTTATTATAACTATTCAACAAAGAAAGGCTTCTTATTGTTAGGAGTTTTAGCTTTCCAGAAACTATGGTTATAGTCAAGTTCATTAAGAGAACCATGCAATTAGGGATATGAATCTCTTCATTCTCTGTACCTGAAGAAATTTCTGATAGAAGATAATTTGGCAGGATAATTTCTATATAAATTTAATTTCCTATTCAGCTTCTTAGCACCTAACTTTCTTCTTACAGCCTTTAAAAAACACTCACACATAAAAGGGGAGTAGCCAAGTCCTATGAAAAGTATGCAAATGCTTATATAAGCACTTGTTACAAGTACTGTTGTGTTGCAATAGACTGCTCCAAAAATAGTTAGATTTTTAAACAATATTTTAGAAGAATGCAAAGCTCTACGGTAGATGAAACAATATGGCTTGAAGGCTAGAATATGTTTGTTTCTGTGAGAACGTTCTTAAGCTTTTGGTCTTTTTCTTTATACTTTAGAAAAAACTGTATCTATCTCACTGCTGTTATTAGAATCAATTTGCTAAACAACTAAATTTAATATTAGAGTTGGAGTACTTTCTCATCTCCTTAATAAAATGCTTACAGTAGCATCTAATTTTTTCTGAAAAGATGTATCATTAATTAAAGTTATGAATTGCTTAAGTAGTATTAGCTTTTCGAGTCTTAAGAATACAACGTTTTCCCCTCTCATCCCTTCTACCTGCTATTAATTTACAGATATTACTATTCATGGCAGAAATTTTCTAAAAAAGGACCTGTCACAAGGTTTCAGGCTTTTTTACTCCCTTTTATTTCTTGTGTTTCACCTCCCTAATATGGCCAGAAAGAACTGAAAACAACCTAATGCTCATTAGATTATGTTCATGATCATTCATATGAACTTTAGGGTTTTCTTGGGTGGTATTTGGGTGAGAGCTAATGATGTACACATTCAAAGTCCGTTTGTAAATGTTTTATTACTCCAAGGAGTAGAAGACATTGACCACTGCGTTATCATAAAGAAACATAATATTGGGTTGGAGGCTTATTGAAGAAACCTTATACAATATAATTTCTTTTTCTTGATCTATGCATAAAGCAGTAAAAATGACACATTTTTGGTAGGCTAAGTTTTATTCTCAATTCAATTTAACAAATATTTAAGAAGCACCTACTGTACACTATCTGTAATACTCAAATGAGTCAAGTGTACTTTTATCTGTTAAATGTATAAAGTAAAAATAATAATACATGTTAAAGTGTGAATCATATGGGCAAATTTTAGCGCTAAAGTATAGGATCATTACAAACAAAAGGTGATAAGAGCCATAAAAAGAAAATGAAAGTAATATTTAAGAGTGCTTCTAAATGCTAGGTACTTTAGACCTCTATAGGTAAGATGAGGGCACCTCTTTTTGGTTAGGGGAGGGGCAGTGGAGATAGGCAGGCTCATTTGAAGTTTATTGAGTACTTACTATGTGAACAAAATTTCAGGTAGAGTATCAAAAGTTTTGTGAAGGCAGTGGCAATTCATATGCTGATGAATTATGATTTGTGATTTGTGACCCTTTCAAACTGACAGAGAATATGACTTGTTTTTCTGACATTTCCTAACGTTGTCATATTGGTGTTATCTACTTTATTGTGACTCCCAATGATTAGGCAAGGATGGATGCAAAAACTGCATTGCTCCTATTCTGAAACAGAATTAGGGAGACAAAATCCTTACCCACCCCATTCCCGAGGTAACGCAGATCACACAAACCCAGGTCACACAGGAATCCTCTCCACTATTTAGAGTGAATCGTAATGGTGGTAGTGATAGAAGTAGTAGTGCTAGTAGTAATGACAGTGTACAAATAAGGACAGCTGCCATTTATTGAACTCTTAGTATACGCCTAGGAATATGCTCATATTGATTACATCATTATTTATCCTTACATTTACCCGTCAGGTTATGTTTTATGTCAAATCATTTATAAATAAAAGAAATTAATTTCTGCTAGATTAAACATACCGGACAAATTTGTTATTAGATAAGGGGATGCTTCATGAACCAGAGATGCTCAATGTAACTGGGCCTTGAGAATGGAGAAGCATCAGGACCTGACAGTACATTAAGAAGTCAGAAAGGAGGCTCTCTCAGTCTCTTCTTTTTGCTTTTTTCTCTGCACCTGTAGCTTGGCTTTCTCCATTTCTGTATACACATGACAAGAGAAAGGTCATCCCTTTACAGCTTCAGGAGACTGACCAACATTAACTGCTATCTCTCAAGCCCCATTCTAAATTTTCAGGAAAGAATATTTGACTATAAGAGCGTGGGTCAGATATGCAAAACTGAGCCAAAGAAATTTAGCTAGTGTATCAGATTCACTTAGAACACATATGAAGGAAGAGTGCTCAGAGAAAGAAATCTTGTGTGAATTGTCCACTGTAAGAATGACACACACACACAAAGAGTAAGTAATGTGCCCAAGTTTACAGCAAATAAATGGCAAAATGTGTTTAAAATGTAGATTTTGTCCGAGTGGTTTTCACTGAATGCTACCCAAGTAGCTCTCACTGAAGTCTGTTGACTCTTGTATTAGTTTCTTACCGCCGGTAGGAAATGATTAACAAGTTACCATAAACACAGTGTCTTTAAACATAAATTTATCTTACAGTTCTAGGGAAAAACATAGTGTTTTTAAACATAAATTTATCTTACAGTTCTAGGTAAAAACATAGTGTCTTTAGACATAAATTTATCTTACAGTTCTGGAGGTTAGAGGCTTTAAGTAAGTTGTTAGGTCTATGTCCCTTCTAGAAGATCTAGGGATAAACCATTTCCTTTCCTTTTATAGCTTCTAGAGGCCACCTGCTTTCCTTGGCTGGGAACCCCTTCCTTGGACCATTCTGAGCTCTGCTTTTATCATCACACCTCTTTGTCTCCCTAGAATTCCCCTGCTCCCCTCTTAAAATAACCCTTGTGACTGCATTGGTTTCCCTCAGATAGAGTAGAATAATCTCCCCATCTCAAAATTCTTAATTTAATCAACCCTCTAAGGTCTCTTTTGCTATAACATATTCACAAGTTCCTGAGATTAGAGTGTAGACATCTTTGAGGAGTCCATTATTCCAAGTACCATTACTCTCCAGTCTAATTAGCCTAGTTTAGTCTAAGTAATTCCCACTTAGTATTGCACTTTGGGATTTACATTTTAGTCTTTTTACAACATCACAGTCTACCCACTTCTTACTATTTTTATTTATCTGTGATGATGACCCTGTTTGACAAAAGCTATTTTTTTTTCGTTTCATCTTAAACTTCCTTGAGAGTCTGCCATGCTTATAAGAATTAATATTTCTTGATCTTCTTAATTCGCAGATGCTTCATTTCAAGTGTAACTCATTCATTATTTGAAATGGACATTGAAGTAGAGTTCCAATTTTGACAAAGATGGGAGCAAAGTGGGCCATTTCATTTGGAAGTATATTTATGGACAAAGCTGTCAAAGTATACATGGAATAAGAGTAGAAAAGTCTGTTATGAAGTCTGTAGGGATTATTTAATGGGAGGATGAGAGAGGAATAGTAGATTGGGAGCCATCTCATAAGCTTTTTCAAATGGATCTGTAATGCATTTACATAATATGATTGATAGAAAAATTATAATTACTCAAAATTAAGTATTCTATAAATTGATTACTTTTAAATGTGTTTTTCTATAGAAAAGGCCCATTTAAAAATGCCTGCCATTCTTTATATACACATGGGTTCTGCCTCTAAAATTTCAAACATGGTCTTTTAAAACTAATTGTACTATTTATTGTTTTGAAACAGACACACAAACATACACACACACATCACCATCAACACATTAGCAGTACCTCATGCAAGGCTGGCTGTACAACAGCCAACCCTGACTGGCTGGAACACCATAGACATACACCCTTAAACAAAGGCTTGTTTATTCTGCTTATAGTACTCTGTAGCTCTAATGATCTTTAGTAGTATTAATTGGTTTTCTGAATGTAGATATTTGTCTGTATATAAAGTGTTAGACAGTAGTTACCTAATGTGTAAAATATGTACTCATTTCCATTGTATTCATCTTTTGAGTATAACTATTCATACTTATGTTAAGAAAAATAAACTTCATTTTACTGTTATTATAAACCAGCTATGAAAGTATTTAATGGCTACAAGTCAACTTTGGAGCAAAAGCAGGTTCTTTGAATTTGAGCTCACAGTATAAATGAACTATTTTGGCATCTATGAGATTAAAGTGATTAAATTACTTCTCTCCTGTGTCTTATATTCACATAGGAAGTTTTGTACTTTTGCTTAACCACAAAATACTTTACCCTCTAGAAGGGGAAAAAAAGTAATTCCATAGCTAATGAAAGGGACATTGTGTTCTGTGTAACTTAATGTTTCCTCTAGATTTACTATTTTAGAAAGGGTTAGAAGTGGAAAATATTAAGCACTAGTGACTTACAATGACATCATTCTGTATTTAATAAAATGTGTCCTTCCTATTTCACCAAGGCTTTCGAAATCATAGTTTTATCTAATTTTATTTTTTACCTTAAAATTGAGAGTTCTTAGAATTTTTATATTTGATATTCATTTTCTGAATTATGATAAAAGATAAGTTTAAATGTTTAGGTAAATTTAACTGTTTTGCCGATGAAAATTTTCCCAGTGACTGTGTTTATAAAGAAAAAATTTCTCAATATTTACTGCTTATTCATTTATTTAACTGACATTTGAGTGACACATATTTTATGTCAAAGAGATATAAAGATACATAACATATAGATTTTGTTTTAAAGAGAAAATTTATATACACTTAGGTATATAGCATAGAATGAGATAAATGATGACAAAGACATACACAAGTGATTCAGAAACACCAAGGAATATCACAACAGGTTTTCTAGTGGTAAATATTTTGTAGAGAAGCTTTAGAAGCTTAATTGACTCTGAACATTTGGTCCCTTTAAGACAAGATTGGACTTCTCCCAGTTTCAGCTCTTTCTGTAAATGCTTGGAGCAGCAAATTGTTAGCATTATTAACACAGCAAGCTTCCAAAGGGAGGACTCTAGCCTGTATAATAGCATTGACTCACCACTGATATTTCATAGATAAACACTGACTTAGTTATCTCTATGGGTAAGCAAAGAATAGATGAATAAAACCTAATGTCACTTTATAAAAGCCACTAGTATTCAATTGTTTATATTATTTAATTATTTCAATGCTTTTCCTCACTAACTCATTGACTAAAATTGACCAACAGAATAAAATGGCATCATTTATTATGGTGGCATTCTTAGAGTCTTTTAAAGGATCTCTAAAACAATTGCATTTTGATTTAATGAACATTTGAAGTATACAGAGAGATACACTAGAATAATGCTGCATTTAGGTTTTGGCACAGTCCTGGTGCCCATCTGTACCATCTATCGTAAGGCCTGCCACTAAAGTTAGACATAGCTTACCTCTGCTTCAGCATTCTCAGCTCAGTGAAGCCAACTACCGTTAACTCTCTATATTGATGAAAGTAAATCCAGTTTATGTGGGAACCTTTGGAAACATAACTAATATATTGATACCAAGCTTTGTTACAACAGTGCAAAGTTTGTTGCTATGCCTTCAAAATATTTCTCTTCCTTTTGATTTCTAGAAATGCACCACCAAATAAACCTGATTATTCTTCTAATCTAAATTATTTCAAACTTCTTGTCTCTTATATACATTCTTTTATACCAATACATATAATATTTTAGCCAATAGGATAATTCTGTCTTTATACCAAAGTATCATTTTCAATTAGATTATTCGACTCTGCCAATATTACTTATCTATGCCTATGACAAGTTTAATAAGTAGTCAAAAGATTTACACAGATAAATATAAGAAGGTCTAAAATGCCATCATAAGATCAGAGGTCATGGGAAAGCAAGAAAAGATAGGGGGACTTCAATAAAAAGAGATCCTATGTCTGGTAGAATGATAAATAAGAATGGGGAACTGGGAAGAGGGAAACTGGTGGGCAGCATCTGCTAAGGTATTGGAAAAGCAAGTGGAGGAAGTAGGGTAGAGAGTCAGGATTTACAGATTATTTTTATGGGTTTTTCATATATTTATGTATATGTACACACAGAGCTAGCTATGAAAGCAAATTATTCTGTTTTCAGTTATATTTTTATTACACAGTAAAACTACAACTGTGAATGTGTTGATATACATATGTATGTCTCCTTTCTTTAGCTACTGAGGGCCTAGAAGCAGTGACACTAATAATGAGCATATCCAGTGGATATCATTCTTCATTCAAAGGAGCCAGGGTTCCTTGGAGAGGTGGTTGAAGTGGTTGAACTGGAGCAGGAAAATATAAGATGAATT
Organism: Sapajus apella; assembly: GCF_009761245.1. NCBI lineage: Eukaryota > Metazoa > Chordata > Mammalia > Primates > Cebidae > Sapajus > Sapajus apella. Next base: position 44,408,896 of record NW_022436947.1, on the reverse strand, counting down.
TAGAGCATTAATGTGCTCAAAAAAGAAGGAAAAAGAAAGAAAGATGAATATCAAAAGAACATAGAAATCATCCTGAAAAAGCTCACAATGGCTGAAGCTGGAACAATTTGGACAACAAAATAAATTATGATATCACTGAATCATAACCCAAATAATAATATAAATATATGAGTCATACTAATATAAATAAGAAGCAAATGGGAGAAAAGACAAGTCTTTGTTACAGAATAATTACAATTAAAAATATAGAAGAAATGAGGAAAATAGAAAATCATCCTTAGAATGTCACAGTATTAACTGCTGCAGGCAAGACACAAGGAAAGATGCTAAAATTAGTGGGCAAAAGTTTACAGAGAAATGGAATATTTTCATAGTCATAAAAGATTTCTCCCTAAAATACATTAATTGCAAAGAAAAAAACCTTTTTCAGTGGAGAAACATGGCAGATATCACCTTAACCAAGTGATCTGGGTAAGCTATCAAATCATGAACTCCCTGCCATGATGCACTGAGATGTGATTCATTCTGTGGTATCCTTCCCAGTAATGCATTACCTCAATCTAATTATGAGAACACACCAAAGAAACCCAAACTGAGTAACACTGCACAAAATAACTGACTTGTACTCTGTAAGTATCAAGGTCCTGAAAGGTGTGGAAAGGATGAACAGAGACCACAGAATAGAAGAGACTACGAAGCTAGGACAACTAAATACACTCTGGGATGCTGACTTGGATCCTGAGAGAGTAAGAGGACATTAGTGGAAGAAATCAGCAAAATCTGAATAAAGCCTGTAATTTAGTTAATCACATTACGGCAGTATTAATTCCCTAGTTTTGATATTTGTATCATAGTCAGATTTTAATGTTAGGGAAAGCCAGGTCAAAGATATATGTGAACTCTGCGCGGTTTTTGCAAATCTTCTGTAAATACAAACTAATCTGAAAATAAAAAGAAATGTGTGACATAAAGAAAAATAGAAGCCACTTTACATGTCATAGAATTGTGAAAAACTGCTGTTTAAGCATACTAGTGTTAGGATGCTTTTGATAGCAAGTAACAGAGAAACAATTTTTTTTGTCTTAATGACTTATTCAAATGAAGAAATCTTGAAAGTAGGTGATGCTCAGTCAAGATGTCACTCAGATAGGACTCTAGCTTCTTTTACTTCAGTTCTCTTTAGTCTAGCCTTCCTTCGCAGGCTGCTTCATTCTCACCCTGGTGATGAGATAACTACAAAGTTTCCAGGTCTATCACTAATGTCCAGGGAGAGGCCTACCAATTGCTGTCTTTAAAAAGCATGGGACTTTTTTCCCAGAAGTTTTCCAGAAAACTCACCTCTCCCCAAATATAACTGGAATAAATTGAGTTGGGTACTCATTACTAAACAAATTGCAGATGCAAAGTGAATCATTTAGACCATTTATTTTAGTATTGATTTCTAAAAGCAATCACTGGCCAGCAAATTCTGACTACTGTGCCCACCCAAGAGCTGAGGATGGGGTGCTGAGCTATGTGGAGCTGGTTTAAATAGACTGAAATCAGGTTCTTAGAAAGGGCAAATGGATACTAGAAAGGACTGGGCACTGTCCACTATGACACATTTTCAAAATAAAAATTATACATGTGATCTGGTACTAATAAATATTCTAATATGGGAGCAAAGACAAACTCCAAAATTCATACCCTTCCAGAAAAAACTAGGAAGGTTTGTGCTCATCCTCTGTACAGCACAGCATTATAATTATTTCAGCAATCTGGGGAGACCCAGTAGGCTAACTTATTAGTCCTTTAATTCCAGCACTGATTAGTCTGATCCTTTTCCACTTGTTTCCTTCAGCATTCTTGGAAATGGTTCCTTTGTTTACATACATTTGGCACATTTCCTGTCCCTAATTTGATCACCTGCACCTGGAAAAACCTGGTAATTTCATTTGAAAATTCAGGTGCCCTTATGATGGAACAAAGCATTAAATAAACTTCCTGCTGACCGAACAAATTTAAATTGTTCTCACGTAAGCACTTTACCTTCTTACACACTGAATGACATATGAAAAGCAAACAAAAAAGTGTCATTTGACAGAGAGCATAAAAATATTCCATGCTCTCTAGAGAGAAACAATCTGTAATTAGAATGAGTTGGCAAAGTTCTCCATATTGGCATAGTTCACCATATGGAACAGCCTCAATACTAAAGATGCTGGTGATAGTATTGTAAAAAAAAGTACACAGCTGGTTTGCATATCTCCAAATATAAACACTTTTAACCAATGTGAAATGAAATATATTGCAGACATGAGCCACCTCGTCAGGGCTACGCTATGTATTTCTGTAGTAAAATTGAAAAATATATGGATACATTGCTGTTACACTGAGGGCCAATTGGATACATATCTGTACATCTGAACTCTCTTTTATCTCTAGACTCTGAGGGGTATCTTACTGCTTGTTGGCTTCCTCCATATGGATAAACCTTGACTGCCCAAATTCAGTCTGTTCAAAGTGAAATTCATTATAACACAACTCAAACCTGTATTCTCTCTTGCATCTTTACTTTCAGTTAACAGCACTACTATCCTTCTGGTGACCTCAATCTATGAAGCCCAGGGTCATCTCTTATTCTTTCTCACTGCTTCTCAGCCTTTACTCACGGGTACTAAGTGTTCTTGATTGTACATCTAAATATTGTTTTAATTTGTGCTTTACTTTCCAGTCCTACAATGACTGTGATGTTAGAGCAGATTGTGTATTTCTAGCTGATCTCAACTCCAAAAATCTTTCCTACACACACACACACACACACACACACACACACACACACAGAGAGAGAGAGAGAGAGAGAGAGAGAGAGAGAGAGAGAGAGAAAGAAAAAGAGAGAGCACACTTTCAAAGATAATAACAAATACATAAATTTAATTGTATGATCTTGAGCCTCCATACTTCAAATGATTTGATGCCCAACTACCAGCTAGTAACTAAAATTTATTGGCTTGTGTAGTGGATCCCACTTGTCATCCAAGCATTTTTAGAGGCAAGGTAGGAGGACTGCTTAAGCCCAGGAGTTTGAGGCTGCAGTGAGCTGTGATTATGGCGCTGCACTCCAGCCTGGGCAACAGAGCAAGACTTTGTCTAAAAGAAAAAATGTTTATTAAACAAAATCTTTCAAAACTGGACCACAAACTACCTTAGCAGCCTACTACAATAAATACCTTTTAGATCTCAGCTTAGTCGATTTTATTCATGTCTTCCTTTTTAAAACACTTGCTTCTCACCTTTCTCCCCTATTTCTCTTCCCTCTGGGACCAGGCTTTGCTTTAGTTGTTTTATCCACTCCTTTTATTTTAGTTAGCACCTTTATGGCAATTACTCTCAAATTTGATACCTTCAGCTGAGATATTTTCCTGCATCCCAAACCTATGTATTAACTACCTATTACTTAATACATCCTCTTGCATAGCAAATTGAAACTATTGCTTTCTTCTTTCCATTTAATTTGTCCCTCAATATTCAATAATCAAATCTTGATAATTTAACTTCTAAATATTACTGTAATCTTTGAAAATGTTTCAAGTCTTTTAGATTAACCTTGGTAATGGCCATTGGTAGAGGGTAGGTAGAAAACAACATAAACTTAGATCTTTTATTTTAAAATTGCATAAACTAGAAAGACTACTAAAAACACAGAGTAGACTCAACAGTACTTTAAAACCTGGAAATAATTTACACTTTATAAGTATAGCAAGCAAATTATTACCACCAATATACCTATTAGCATAACCCTAAGTATATATTTATTCATTATATTTAGCTTCAATCCACATTTTAGCATGAAGTATGATCGATATTGAATAGTAATTCACACAGCAAGATAAGACATCCCAATTTCATTATTTTATATGTAAATAACATTTTAAAAATAAAACCATTACTATATACAGTATTTCTAAAGCTTATGGCAAATAATTTTTCATTATACTCACCATAAACTGTTAAAAGATTCATTAATATATAAACAACATGCTATTTTAATATACAAATACTTCTGAATATTGCTATTCTCAAAATTGGAACAAAACATTACCCTTACAAAGCAATGTTATGGTTGTATTTTTTTTTTTTGCATGACTATATATGCAAGTCAGGTTTCAGGCGTTATAGCTGGATCAAAATGCTTGATTTAGAATTACATAGAAAAATTGATGTGAATAAATTTTAAAAAATAATGAAATCCTCACCCTGTCTCATTTGCTGTATTCCAGGTGTTGTATCAAGTAGGGCTCTGATTTGGTTTCTTAGGGCAAATGGCATGAGATGTCTGCACTTATTTGGTTATTTTTACAAATCCTTGAAATACAAAGATACTCATTTTTGTACTTTTGCAAAAGTTTTTTGTGTTTATTTTGTCCAAATCATGTGAGATTGCCCATCTGTGAATATTTTGTCTACAAAAAATGGCAGTTTCCTATGGTTCTTATATGTAACTTTCTCTTATTCTATTACATTTATAAAATCTGTTTTCTTAATTTATATGTGTAAACACCATACAATAGATAGAAATGTTCAAAGAACATTTGAATTTCTTTACCACATTGTAGCTAAAACTATTTTTTGTCATTATTGTATCATCTATGGTAAATATATTTATTGATTCATAAATATAATAACATTTTAATGTTACCTGTTATTCAAACTTGGACTTGGAACACTGGAGAAACTTATTAAGCAATGTACAGAATGTAGCATTTTAACAGTAACAAAATTGTCACACTTTAAAAACAAACAATTTTAATTTGCTACTGGCAGCAGGTCCCATGATATCCTATAATCCAATAAGGTCTTGCATACACTCAAACTACTTTAAAAATAAATAATTCTGATAATGTGTTTACATTTTGCTTATCCAAATTTTGTAAATTTTATTTCTACTGGTAGTAAAACTAAACATTTACTTATCTTTTCCTTAAAGAATTGCTCTTTTTTTTTTCCTGCAGATAGCTCTAAGATAAAGTTTATAATGTATGGATAACATTAAGAAATAAATTAACAGAAAATTAAAACTTCCTAGTTATGAGTGAGTAGCTTAAAATTTCATTTTGCTAATGGAAATAATTCCTCTTTCATTTTTACTAAAATATATAAAACATTTTCCTTCTCGTTTTGTATCAGTTAAGATGTTTTAACAAGTAACACAGAAATTATAACTAACAGCGAGTTAATATATGGGAAGGGTATAATAATCTCACATTCCAGAAAAGTAGTAGTTCTGGGGTGATATTAAAGATCCAGGCACTGGCCGGGTGAGGTGGCTCACACCTGTAATCCCAGGACTTTGGGAGGCTGAGGTGGGCGGATCACAAGGTCAAGAGATCTAGATCATCCTGGTCAACATGGTGAAACTCTGTCTCTACTAAAAATACAAAAATTAGCCAGGCATGGTCGTGCTCACCTGTAGTTCCAGCTACTCGGGAGGCTGAGGCGGGAGATTTGCTTGAACCTGGGAGGCGGAGGTTGCAGTGAGCTTAGATCCCACCACTGCACTCCAGCCTGGCGACAGAGCGAGACTCTGACTCAAACAAGAACAGCAAAAAGGATCCAGGTACTGTTCATGATTTCAACGTCTGATTCTCTGTATGCTAACTTGTACTCTTAGGCTGAAACCTTTCAGAACTCCAATATGGCTACAGGCATCATAGCTAGACAGCCAGGTCCAGAAGAAAAGGAAGACTGTTTCTTTCCAATGCAGCTAAGTTTTTTTGAACAAGAAAATCCCTTCCCCTTATCCTCTATTTTAATTGGACAGAACTACATCACACAGGTCCGGCAAAATCAGTCATGGGCTAGGAAAGGGAATTACCTAATTGGCTTTAAATGATCAGTATTCTACTTTTTAGTGTTTCCCTGTATACATGGCAATGGTGAGAGTGAATACTCAGACAAATAGGGGTTCTGTTAACAAGAAAGAAGGACAGGGCAATGCCTTGCTTTGGGCAACCTAATATTTCCAATAGTCATCAAATATTTATGCTCTAGATTTTGCCAATTAATCTTTGCATTTTTATTTAGGTGAAGAAAACCTACATAAAATGTTGTAAATGAATCTGTGTTTTTAATACAATTTTATAAACATCTCTGATATAGAAAGTTGCCTAGAATGATACACAGTAAATCTAAAGTAACTCTAGAAAACAGAATAGGGACTATGAGGGGAGAGCACCTTCACTTTTTAATTTATACGTTTCCAGGTGTTTGACATTTTAAAGTGAAAATGTGTTACTAATCTTGCATCTCAAGAACAAAACAAAAATTGTTTTTCCTAGCAATGTGGTATACTACAAAAAATGATTGCAGTAAAAAAATACACTTTCTAGAATTAAAAAAAAAAAAAAGATAAAGCACGTAATTTAAGATAGTGCGCTATGATATATTGATCTGAGGAAGCCATTTCTCAAGGTGCTGGAAGTCTATCCTTGGACATGGTATACAGAAGTTTGATATTTAATAAAAGTATTAAGGCTTTTAGACAAAGCATACACTGTGTAGCCATTTTATGACCAGGTATTTCTGGATAATTCAGATCTGAACGATCCAATACAATAGCCACTAGCCACATGTGGCTATTGAGCACTTGAAGTGTAACTTTAGTCAAAGTGAGATGTGCCATAGAATGTAAAATACATGCCCCATTTCAATAAATAAAAATATATCATTAATAAGTTTTTATTATTAGTTATATATTGAAATAATATTTTGAATATAATGGGTTAATATATATTATTAAAAGAATTTTCATCTTATTCTTATTTATGTGTTTATTTTTAATGTTGCTCCCAAAAGATATAAAGTTTTATATGTGGTTTAAATTTGTGGTTCACATTATATGGTCTACTTTATACTGCTGCTCTAGATGTCTCATGAGTGGGAAGGCTTAGATTGCTATTTCCATAAAAGCTGAGTAGCCCCATGTAAAAATCAGTGGCTGGATGTGCTGGGTTTGAAGTTAAATCTGTGAAACTCAAATTTTTGTCTCTCAGGAATAAGATTAGTTTTTAATCTCATAGATGATTATACTCTGGATAGATATATCTGCATAAATAATATCACAGAGGAAAGAAACTCACTCTGAAGAAACAAGACAGAAGTGTAAAACAAATAAGGAATAATTTGTTAGAAATCTGAAGAAAGAATAGTGCTGAGGGTAGCAGGAAACCCTGCCAATCAGATTACCTTCTAGCCTAGCCAATGTAATGAAGATGAAATCAAATTATAATTTATTTAAGAAGATGATAATTGGCTTAGCCAATGAAGTACTCAGAGCTGAGGCTGCGCTTGATGCTAATCTAATAATTAATTGAACACAGAAGTGAAGGAGATCTCTTCTTTCCAACTCATTCACTTCAGCTTAGTGAGCAGTCAGAGATGAGAAAAGTGACAGCATCACCTCCTCAGGAAGTTTCAAAAGATGTCACCATAGAGACTCTAGAACCTTTTATCCTCTCTTGGGGGCATCTAAGGAGCAGCATGCTATAGCTGAAAGATCCCCCTGGAGCTTCAAGGAGCAGCCCTAGGGATTTGGGGATGAAGTTTGCAGATTATATTAGTTGGGCTGTGAGTAAGCGTTCATGTTTTCTTGCTTTTTATTATTAGGATTCATTTACTTTTCATGCTACTGTGATTTGAGGCAAATGCAAACTGCAATTTAAACCATTTAGAAGCAAAATTAAATCATTTTAAGATAAGTAGGACAGAAGGAAAAGGATCTAACCCTTAAATTTTAAGCTATTTGGTTATGCATCTATAGTAATGAGTGACTTCTGTTATCTGCTTTACTACTGAAATGTTAATAGATGACATTGCTTTAACATTCAAATTATATACTGGAGATTCTTCACATTAGCTGGGCATTCCCTCTTTCTCTGACCAAGCCACTCTGAGATCACCCAGTACTGCTTTAGCATGCCAATTTCTTAATGTTCACCTGCCCAGGCTTTCAACTACAGAGATTTTTACAATTCTTTTTTTTTTTAGTAAACGGCTTTTCAGCTTCTTTAAACATATGATAATCAAGTATTATATCTAGCATAAAAACAAACTTGGCTGGGCATGGTGGCTCAGCCTGTAATTCCAACACTTTGGGGACTGAGGTGGGTGGATCACAAGGTCCGGAGTTCAAGACCAGCCTGGCCAACTTAGTGAGACCCCCCATCTCTACTAAAAATACAAAAATTAGCCAGGTGTGGTGGTGTGTGCCTATAATCCTGGCTATTCAGGAGGCTGAGGCAGGAGAACTGCTTGAACCCAGGAGGCAGAGGTTGCAGTGAGCTGAGATCCTGCCATTGCACTCCAGCCTGGGTAACACAGCAAGACTCCATCTCAAAATCAAAACAAACAAAACAAAACAACAACAACAAAACAAAGAGAAACTTTTAAAATTAAAAATTATCAGGTAAGAGAATATTAGTATAAATATTGTCAGTTTTTGTACAAAATATAATTAATTTAAATGTATAATAAATTAATCTAGTGATAACTGAAGTATAAAAGGTTTTAAGAATATAGATTTTATTCTCGCTTAAAAATAGCATTTAAATATTTTAATTATATAAATAATTCTTGAATACCTTGTTGGGTTGAAAAAATTACATAACATAGTTGCATATCTTGCCACTGAAATTCCTCTTCCTTCCTTTCATATGATCATGATCATTAAATATTTTTTATTTATACTGTCATTTTTCTGTACAATATTATGTATTTACAAATATACTATGTATAATTATATGTATCTGTAATGTATTTACACAACCATATATCCACAATTTTTTTATACAAACAAATGGTTTTTAGTTTTTTCTACTCTTTTTGTAAGTGGAATCATATCATTTAATGTCGTATTTGGGAACTGGAATTTCTGTCCACAATGTGTCTGTGATTCCTCCTGTGTCATCACATCTTGAATCTACTTCATTCTTTTAAAAGGCTGCTTAGATTTTCATAGTATAGATAAAACATAAATAAAACTCAACTTTCAGTAGTTGATGAAAGCAATGTGTTTTACTTTTGAGAGAATAAACTATATTTTTTACTTTAGAGCATGTAGGATTCTGAGGGTTTCAGATTTGAGAGGATGACATGTATTTTCATGTCCATTTACATAAAAGGAAACCATGACCACGAGCATAAAAAACTTACTCCAAATCAAACAGTTTGCAAGTTGTGGTGATATCTGACTATACTTAGCAGCCTTCCATTTATGTCGATAACCTAATTACAGATGTTAGAAAAGGCTAGATTTTTTTTAACTGAATATGTAGTTGTGATAAAGCACTACTTATGACTGAGGAAAAAACTCAGGCAAATACCTAATAGATATTGTGGAATATAGATTGTGATTCTATCAAACTAAAAATAAATTGTGAATTCCTCGGTATCTATAACAGCATGGTAGTGACTATCCAGCATACACACAGATACATTGTTCAGACTAATTAGCATTTTTCTGGCAAAAAGTCATGTATTTAAAAAAATCTATTTAATACAGTAATGGCTTCCTTTTGCAAACAATTGAACCCACTATTTTTTTTCTAAAATTAAAATGAATTATTTTTAATTCCTTGAGATTAATATTTGAAGACACATTTTATAGCTGTGCAGCCTGAAGAAAGAAGTAACATAGGCATACCCCTAGTCCTTCTTCTCCTTGCCTGCTAAAGAAAATTCAGAATCTGCCAGCTTGGCTTCCGGTCCTCTGCTAAGCTTAATCAGGGTAATGGGCAGAAAAAATCTAGATGCCAGGAGTGCGAGATTGAATTGGAAAGGACAGCTTTATTTCTAGAAGAGGAAGGGAATACATTCATAATGGAAAGGAAGGAAAGAGAGTTTCTGAAATGTAGAGCAGTGACAGATTTTGTGGGCACCTTCTGTGTAAACCAGGCAAGGGAAAAAGGAGAAATTTTTGCTGTACATTGTGAAAGGAATCTCTTTTGGGGATTTAAAAAAGATTTTAGTTAATATTGATAAACCTGTTATGATTTTTTTGAATATTAAAGAATAATTTGAAAAAATAGATTTAATTTGACAAGAAGTATTTAGCATGTGGTATAAAGGATACCATTAGGTGAATAAAATTAAATAGAACAACTGAAGTAAACACAAACTATCAAGAATAGAGACAGAAAGTATTGCAAGGAGAAATACAAGTACATTATGTATTTGTTCAAGAAGCCTTAAAATAAATACCAGGCTGAGGAGTTTTAGTTGGAGAGTAATATGATCTTAAGTATTTCAACATGAGAAAGAAGTCACCTGATGAAACTAAGTTGTGAAAAAACTGAATCTTTTCACAGGATACAGAACTATAAACTATAAATAAATATAAACTATCTCAGAAATATATTAACGTGGAACAAAAAAATCAATAAAGGGTTAACTATTTCCTTAAGTTACTATTAAATACGGAAATTTTAAGTCAATAAATAACAGAACTTAAGACTAAGGCATATAATAGAAATTTTGACCTAATTCAGATTTATGCCTATGAGTTATACTAAATGTAAAATAAAATTAGAAATAAGCTTAACCAGGGCAACGGGGTATATGTAAAATGGAATTAGTGGTGCATCCTATGTAATTCTGAATTACATACCCCTAACCTCTGAAAGTTAAATACATGAATGAGTGATTAACATGAATCATAATACATTATAATTCTATTTTCTAAACCTCATGCCATAATGTTGATATAGTAACATTTAAATCAGAAAATTATGCATTAATATTTTTTCATAATTGTTTCAATAAAATTATAGCTAACACCGAACACTTACTATATTCTATGAATTTTCTAAATTAAGAGACATGTATTAACTCATTTGATTCTCAAGAAGCCTGAAGATTTATCTACTACTTTTATTCCTATTTTAAAGAAAAGAAAATTGAGACACAAGTAAGTTAATTAACTTGTTTAAGTCACCCAATTTGTCAACTTGTCTGGGCTAAGGTATGCCCAGATAGCTGGTAAAACATTTTATCTGGGTGTTTCTATGAGGGTACTTCAGGAAATTAGCATTTAATTCAGTAGACTGAGTAAAGTAGATCACCCTTACCACATGAGCAGGAATCATCCCATACATTGAAGTTCTGAATAGAACCAAAAGGCAGCGGAAGGTGAATTCCCTCTCTGTTCTTAAACTAGGACATCCACTACCTTCTCCTGCCCTTGAACATCTGGGTTTCAGATTCTTGGGCTTTTGGACTCTGCAGACTTACACCAGCAATACTCCTCCCTCTCCCACCCACCCTCCCAATTTTCATGTATTGGATTGAAAGTTATACCACAGGCTTTTCAGGTGTAACTCAGATTGAATTACACCACAGACTTTCCTAGTTTTCCAGCTTGCAATTGACAGATAGAAAAACTTCTCAGCTTCCATAATTGAATGAACTAGACAATTCCTATAATAGGTCTCTCTCTCTCTCTCTAGTTTTTTTTCTCTCTCTGTCTCCTATTGGTTCAGTTTCGGTGGAGAATCCTAATGGATTCCCCAAATGAATTCTCCAAATTCTAAGTGATCGAAACAGCATTGGAATCCAGGAAATTTGGTGCAAACGTTTGTGCTCTTAATCACTACTCAACAATGCTTTAATCAGCAGTTAATCCAAGCAATATTTTATTTTATTTTATTTTATTTGAGACAGAGGCTTACTCTGTTGCCTAGACTGGAGTGCAGTGGTACCATCTTGGCTCACTGAAACTTCCATCTCCTGGGTTCAAGCAATTCTCCTGCCTCAGCCTCTGAGTAGCTGGAATTACAAGCATGCACCACCACTCCTGGCTAATTTTTGTTTTTTATTTTTATTTTTTAGCAAATATGGGGTTTGGCCATGTTGGCCAGGCTGGTCTGGAACTCCCGACCTCAGGTGATTTACCCATCTTGGCCTCCCGGAGTGCTGAGATTATAGGCCTGAGCCACCATGCCTCATTTAATCCAAGCTGTTTTAAAAGCCAAAGCAAGGTTTATTTTTAGGGGAAAGCAATCTCTCTTTAAATGCACAGCTTCTAAGACCTATTTAAAGACTTGTAAGTGGAAGTCTTTCATCCACATAATTTTTTCTATGCTTTGCAAATAATAAGGGACACTTGTCCATATGCCCTGTAAAATGAACTGGTATGCCAAACCTACAGCACCTTGTTCTAATCTAATAATTTTATTTACATTCCCTATATTCTTCATACATATTCCTGTTGAATAAACTGAAAACTAAGTTTGCTTTAACTTTCAAGAGGCACCACCTAATTTCTTACAAGCCTCAAATTGCTTAAAATTCTAAGTTGAGTTTGTGGACATACATAATTTCTTTAAAGAATGACAGATGATTTATTATATATTTGTAATGTTGACATTTGCTTTATGTGATGATATTGTGTGGAAAGTCTTTAGGTTTCTCTTTGATAAACTGTAGAAAGGAATAAAATAGAAACTGAATTCCAAGAACTTCATAGTAACTAATCTTCTCAGATACATATCTATTCTAACCTTTATTTTATAGCCTTCAATGTACAAAATGCAGAAACACAGCTATTTCTGTAAGCATGGCCTTGAAATCTCCTATGCTGAAAGAAATAAGAAAACTGTGTACTTGTCATTTACTGTCCTTCCTCTGTCTTCATGCATCTATGACGCTTTAACTTGAATATAGCAATTTTGGAGTTCAAGGAAACCTGGAGTCTCTACTTACATTGTTGACTATAGAGCTTATTTCCTTTGCTGGAGCATGCTGGGTAATGATAGACTGCAGACAAGAAAAGGAAAACCTGCAGATTTTTATTATAATGTTGAGAAAGATAAGTTTACTTAAACAAACCTTTATTATAGTCCCATCTTCTCCTTGCTGTTGGTCTTCAAAGAGAGCCTTACTGATTAAAATAGCATGCCAAATCTCTCTGGCTGCTTTAAAGTGATATAAACATAACGTATTATATTAATACAACAACTGGAAAGAACCTTCAAGAGTTTCCAAACTTTAGTCTATTACTCTTTTGACAGTTCCAAACCTATCTGAGAGCTGATGAAAGCTATATACATTCTCCCTAGAAAAAGAAACATTTCATTATAAATGCAGTATTTGTTGGATTGGCAGGGATTCAGGAACCCTCAGGTGTCCCACATGGTTTAGTAATGTCAGATTCACAACTCCTAATCCAGCCCGATATAACTTTCATAGATAATAAAAATGAGTCAACAAGATTATGACATGGGGGCTGTATGTCCAAATTATCTCATAAGTGCATTTCTCTTTCTGTTTGCATATACACATGCAGTGATACATTTGCTTTCTGTAATATATACAAATTGAGCTCAAGTCATTCAGCCTATGACTCCTTTGTCATATGAATTTCCCCTCTCAGTGTGTCTCTTAAAAGAAGACATTTGTCATTAGCTTTAGGCTACGTCAGAATGATGTCATCTAGAGATCCGTAATTTTATTTGCAAAGACTTTTTTCCCAGCTAAAATCACATTAACACATTCTGGGATGTGCATATATGTTTTTGGGGGCACCATTAAACCCACTACCCAAAGTGACCATTTATTTATCATTTGCTAGGTGCACGCCTTTGCATGTATTATTTCTTTTGAATTTACAAAAATTTCATGGAAGTAGGTAGCAAGACAGGGCACTAAGATACATAGAGGTTAAGCAACATTCTAGACTTCACACAGCTTTGTCAGTGTTGGAGTTTTTGTTTGACCTGTGTTCTCACCACTCAGGGCTTAATAGGAAGAGCTCAATTTGTTACCCAAAGTAAACAAAACCAGCAATGTCCTAAAAGTCCTCTTGGGTTCTGTAATTTAATAAAATAGAAAATATATTAATACAAATAGCTGAGATACAAAATAGAAAGCACATAAAGTAAAGAGAAATGCATATAAATTGTTAAGAGAATTCAGGGGAAGCTGATCCAGCCATTTATCAATCTATGGTGTCTTCGTATCATAATACAGTAAGGCTGATTATAAATTCTTCATGTAACATTTTATCTCTCTAATACAAATACAAATCTACACATTCTGGCATCAAGAGCATTCAATCATTGACTTATTCAATGTTGATGGAGTATCAGGCAGTTGTGCTTCAAACTCAGGCTATACTGATAAAACAGGCAAGTGCCGGCCCTTCTTCATGGAATGTACATGCTGGTGGGAAAGACAGACAACAAATACACAAGAAGGCAAATTTATTAAATGATTGCTAATTTTAGTGAGTGTTATGAAAACAATGGGAGGGGCTGGTAGAGAAAAGTGGAGGAACCTTAGTTTAGATGGGATGGTAAGAGTGGTCAGGGAAGGCCCCTCTGTAAATGGGGTACTGTTGCAGAGGTGGAAACACAGACAAGGACTTACTCCTGAGAAGAGCAAAGAAACAGCTGTGCAGATGGAGAGAACAGCACTTGCAAATAATCCAAGGCCAGAGAATGCTTAGGGTCCTCAAAGAACTAATAAGGATTAGTATTGGGAGTGTCACCTACTGTGACCTAGACAGGGGTCAGAGGATGTCGACTCCTGCTCATGGTAGGAGTGAGAATTTTTCCCAGTAGTAAGGGAAAAACACTGCAAGGTGTTAACAGGGAAATAATATAACTGAGTGTTTTTGGGGGGAGATTGTGTTTTCTGCTCTAGGAAGTATAGATTGGAGGTAATAAGATTGGAGGAAAAGGGATCAGTGAAAGGGCTTTGAGAACATAAAATTACCTGTCAGTATTCAAACTTTATTTACATAATAGCTGGATTCATATATCTAAAGTTTATGCTGTTTTTTTTAAGTTTACATATATTGCCATAGTACAGGAACTACTAACTGTGGCTACTCTGGAGAGTGACTTTGGCAGGAGAATAGTGAGGAAGGCATAGAGCAGCTTGCTTTGCATTGTATGCCTGAACTGTTTGGAAAGCTCTGAGCTTGTACTTCAGCTGCTTCCTGAGTCAGCATCCAATGCCACCTATTAAAATTCTGTAGCATACCAAGAGACTCAGAAATAATATGCATTTTAATTTTCTACCAGTGGTATTTTTTTTAAATTAGTGTTCGAGTCCCACTCATTTCATAAATCTGTCAATGAACCATTAATTTGGAAATAAATTTATAAAATATTTGGTTCTATAGATATCACAAGGTCAGTTTATGGATGTTAGAGAATAGACAGAGTGCATAACTTCTGAGTCTCATCTTTGGCATTTTTGTAAGCTGCGTTAACTTGGGCAAGTAACCTCCTTCCTAGATACCCAGTGCCCACATTTATAAAATGTTTATTATGATAGCTGTGAGAAAGAACATATTAAAAAAACAGTTTTATTACATATATATTCATAACGTTGTTTTTATTGTTAATATATAGTAATTTTCTTTTAATCTCCTTCTTACCTGGAGTAGAAGTTAGAATGCTCTAACATGCAAATAATAGAAAACGCTATCACAACTGGATAAAACAATAAAATTTATTACCTCATTTAGCACAAAATCCAGAGATAGGAGGCCCCAGAGTATAAGAGTCTAGTCCCTCTTTGTACACATTAGCTGTGTAGGCTCCACAATGTGGTTGAGGACTCAAGTTCCTTCTAATTTCTCAATCCCTATCCTAAGCTCATTCCTCAGAATCCTCCTAGTCACAGGTTGTCCGTGACAGCATCAAGCGTCACATTTAACCATGCAGGTGTAATGAAAAATTATAAAAGTAGAAAGTATCTCTCCCTGAATGTCTCTAATGAGGGAAATTTTCAAGGAATCCTCCAGCCAAATTTCTTTAACATGTCATATGAAAGACAGAATTTCACATGTCAGCATCTAACCAGTTCAGAACCATGTCAGTTGTCAACATCTAACCAGTTACTGACAAGAAAATGGGGTTGTTAGATGGGTGAGAACAGTAGATATTTAGCTCTTGAGATGGGGATGGAATTGAGTGGCTAGTCAAGTAAATATGGAGAAGGACAAGAAGAAAGAAGAGGTGAACAGATGGTAGGCAAATAAAAAGCAGAATCTGCTACAGAAGAATCCCTCCAGCTGCTTTTGCTCTTTCCTTCTTTTGTTTTAATTACAATACTGCTTCTCCTCCTTCAAAGACAAGCCCTTTCTCAACAACCACTCACATCTTGAAAGATACCAACTCCCAATGCAAAGGAATGGTAAGTGTTTCAAGTGATGAAAATGCTGATTATTCTAATTTGATCATTACACATTGCCTATATATATCAAAATATCACACTGTACCCCATAAATATGTGTAATCATTATGTATCAACCTAAAAAAATACTACTCAAAGGTTTCTAAAAATGCATCAGTTTAACTCCCTTTAGTCTTACAAAGAAGGTAGGCCTACATAAATATTATGTAAAAGGTCTAAATCACTTAATTAAACAATTCATTAATAAATGGGCAGAGACTTGTGAGAATACCTGTCAATAAGTAATTTTAATATTATCAGAATTTTTATATCAAATTCAGAAAAATAATGTTACTATAATTATATAACTGGTTAATCCAGACAAGGAAATTGCCACAAAAGTAAAGCACAATTCAAATTTTGTTTGTATAAACATGTATCTATATACATGTGTACATTTACATACATATACACAAAAAGTAAATGAAATATTTTTTCATTACTTATGTTTTCACATTTATTTTTATTTATTTATTTTTCATTTATTTCTTTTCCCATTTATTTTATTGCATTTTAGGTTTTGGGGTACATGTGAAGAACATGCAAAATTGTTGCATAGGAACACACATGGCAGCGTGATTTGCTGCCTTCCTCCCCATCACCTACATCTGGCATTTTTCCCCTTGCTATCTCTCCCCAGCTCCCCACCCCCCACTGTCCCTCCCCTATTTCCCCCCAACTGATCCCAGTGTGTAGTGCTCCCCTCCCTGTGTCCATGTGTTCTCATTGTTCAACACCCGCCTATGAGTGAGAACATGCGGTGTTTGATCTTCTGCTCTTCTGTCAGTTTGCTGAGAATGATGGTTTCCAGGTTCATCCATGTCCCTACAAAGGACCCAAACTCACCGTTTTTGATGGCTGCATAATATTCCATAGTGTATATGTGCCACATTTTCCCTATCCAGTCTATCTTCGATGGGCATTTGGGTTGGTTCCAGGTCTTTGCTATTGTAAACAGTGCTGCAATGAACATTCGTGTGCACGTGTCCTTATAGTAGAACGATTTGTAATCCTTTGGATATATACCCAGTAGTGGGATTGCTGGGTCAAATGGAATTTCTATTTCTAGGTCCTTGAGGAATCGCCACACTGTCTTCCACAATGGTTGAACTAATTTACACTCCCACCAACAGTGCAAAATTGTTCCTATTTCTCCACATCCTCTCCAGCATCTGTTGTCTCCAGATTTTTTAATGATTGCCATTCTAACTGGTGTGAGATGGTATCTCAATGTTGTTTTAATTTGCATTTCTCTGAAGACCAGTGATGATGAGCATTTTTTCATATGTTTGTTGGCCTCGTGTATGTCTTCTTTTGTAAAGTGTCTGTTCATATCCTTTGCCCACTTTTGAATGGGCTTGTTAGTTTTTTTCTTGTAAATCTGTTTTAGTTCTTTGTAGATTCTGGATATCAGCCCTTTGTCAGATGGGTAAACTGCAAAAATGTTTTCCCATTCTGTTGGTTGCCGATTCACTCTAATGACTGTTTCTTTTGCTGTGCAGAAGCTGTGGAGTTTGATTAGGTCCCATTTGTCTATTTTGGCTTTTGTTGTCAATGCTTTTGGTGTTTTGGTCATGAAGTCCTTGCCTACACCTATGTCCTGAATGGTTTTGCCTAGATTTTCTTATAGGGTTTTTATGGTGTTAGGTCTTATGTTTAAGTCTTTAATCCATCTGGAGTTAATTTTAGTGTGAGGTGTCAGGAAGGGGTCCAGTTTCTGCTTTCTGCACATGGCTAGCCAGCTTTCCCAACACCATTTATTGAACAGGGAATCCTTTCCCCATTGCTTGTTTTTGTCTGGTTTGTCAAAGGTCAGATGGTTGTAGATATGTTGTGTTGCCTCCGAGACCTCTGTTCTGTTCCATTGGTCTATATCTCTGTTTTGGTACCAGTACTGTTTTCACATTTATATGTGTGTTTGTGTTTGTATATGTATTCATATAATGTATAAATGAAAAATTGAAATATTTGTTTCCTCATTATGTAAAAAAGAAAATTTATCTAAAAAAATTCTCTCAAGAGAGATTAGCCTTATTTCTATAATTGGGCAATCTAATTCCTCTAGCATCTGACAATACAAATAGATATTAAATTATTTTGATAAAATATTCATCATTATTTTTCTAGCCTGTGCTGTTAGGAAATTTTGCTTTCACTGTCCATTTATCTCAGGGATTTTACTTCTCCAACTTGAACACTTGATTAGAGGTGCAACCGCCTACAGAATGGAATGGCTGCTGATTCTCAGAACTTCATGCAAACAGAGGAAAAGGGTGATTTACCAGCTTATTGTTTTGAGCAGTCTGAAACAGAGCTGTAATTTGTGTCCTAGGGCCACTCTCATGTGACAATTTCTAATTCCATTGTTTATTATGAATATGTGCTTTTAATGTAAATTTTAATTTTCTTTTATTTTATTAGTTCATTAATCATAAATGAAGCTTTTAATAGTTTATTATTTATTTATATTACTGTTTATTTTTTATTTAGATATATTTTTAAAATATATTTTTATTTTTAAATTTAAATTTTACCGACATTATAGTCTTTCTTTTATATGGGGGAAAATGTTTGCATTTGAGACTGCAGTAAAATGCAATATTCTCTCCATAATTTGAAAGTTAAGGATTAGTGTAGAGGGAGTTATGACCCCTCATTAGGCCTGCCTTAAACACTTCAGTATTCTTTAGAAGGGCAATTCTATTTCTTTTAGCAATACATGAGGAAGAATAATGTTAGTCTTTTGCAGTTAATTCAATTACTTTCCAGTTGTTAAAATGGTAACAGGATTTCCTATTGCTACAAAAAGCCCTCCAAACATTATCCTTGATTGGCATTATAGAAAAAGATTCTGCTTGTGAATGAAATGATAACATTGACTGAACACTCTGACAGATTTTTTCACAGGGAGTTTTAGCCTATTTTCTGATAGTGTGACTCCAGTAGCAGTTTAATGATCAATTTTTAGCTAATAGCTTTGATCAAGTCTCAGAAAATTGTCACTTGCAGAGATTTTGAAGTTATGTGAGGTTGTTTTACGTCATGTTTATTTTAAGATTTAAGCTATTGATATTTGCACAATTGCTTTTCCATAGCGCAAAATTTAATTTATTAAATCGGAAACACTAAAAAAATAGTAGTTTAAAAATATACACTTTAAAAAATGCTATACCAGTTAAATAAACATACCATTAAAATTTTTGAAACGTACGTGTAGTTAAAAACTCAGTAGTATTATTCTTCATTAGCACTGGTCTTCCAAATGGAAAAATTGATAGAGTTCACTTCCTTCCTCTTGCAACACAGAAGTTTAAATTGCAAGAAAAATAATTGAAGATCCATGGCTGTAAATATTACTATGGGCAGTGCAGCAATCTGCTGTGATTGACTGTGTGTGGAACATTTTTAAAGTGGTTTGGAATTTTTACTGATGGAATGACACACAAGGGACAGGTACTTGGAAAATGTGTTGAGTTTTATTTTTAAAGACTTGTATGGAATTAAGGATATTAGCTATGATATGGATCCCCAGAAGATGCTGAATCTTGTGAAGCTATGTCTTAATTTCAGTTACCATATAGATGACTTTTGTGTTCAAATGTTCCTTTTGATAGCCTAGGATAATAAGCTCATTTCAAAGTAGATATTTATGAGACTTAATTTGTGAAATTTAGACTACTGAAAATTAATTTAACCTTGTTTTTAAAGTCTTAGTTCATCATCTAGGGAATATAATGTAGTGCAATAATAAAGATCTAGTATCATTTTGACATAAAATTCAACATATTAGTAGCTATGACAGTCTTAAAGTTTTGGCAAGTGTATTTATTGAACAAATATTCATAGCATTTAGTGCTTTATGTTAAAATAATTAAAAATTAAAATAATGTAGGCCTATCTACCATCAAGGCAAAGAAGAGAGGGTTATATAATTGACAGTTACGGTTCAATGGCATAACCACTATGAGAAAGAGGATTAAGGAAGCATGAAAAGAAATTTATCACATGAAAAAGTCAAGGAAGACTTCTTAGAGATGCTTCATGAACTGTGCTCGATGAACTGGAATTAGCTATATGGAGAAGAGTTGGAAGTACATTCTAGACAAGTAGAAAATAATCAGTTAGTAAGTTACAACCAAGAAAAGATCATAGTCTAAATTCTGAATGGAGGAATAGGTAGTGAAAGTACAGAGGAAGAGATGCACATGATAGCAAATGAACAGAGCATACAGCATTTGTAGAAAGAACAAAAATAAAGGAAATGATTGAAAGAAAGCCCTCTAGAATGATTCTACTTGGTTCCAGCATTTTAGGTAAGGTGAAGGTGATGGTGAAGATGAGGTCAGTTTTGACTACATTACTTAGTTTGCAGTAGAAGTGAGTAATGCAAGGAGGGAAAATTTGAGAGAAATTAATAACTTACAGTCAATGCAAACATTTTAGAAATAAGAAATAAAAACATTAGAACATTCTATTTGTACTTATTCCTATCAAGTTTTACAAATAATTTTGGATAAAGGAATTTGAGATGTCATCGACTTCCTTACCTTACCAAAGTTCAGATTGTTGTTGATGTATATGTTTTTTGCTTTTGTTTTGTTCACCTTTTTAATGCAATTTTCACATAAAATTAAATTGATTGCTGCTTTAGGCACAGAGTAGAGTGTGCTTTGTTTGACTAAACTGAGCAAAAGCAAGAACATTTACCATGTTCCCAAGAATGACTCATTCTGTCAGAAAGTTCATTCATTGCTAGCTTACCAAAAACAAACTTAACAAGCCCAATTTATGGGCTAGTATTAGCTACTTTTCTAGTTAGCCTATTAAAAAAAATCAATAGTTTTTGAGGTACAGGTGGTTTTGGTTTACATGTATAAATTATTTAGTAGTGACTTCTGAGAGTTCTGAGATTTTAACCTTGCAATAATAAATGTGAATGAAGAAAGAAACAGAACATTTGTCAAAGTAAAAACTTGTTTCTAGGGTTTTCATTCAAATCTACATTATATCAATTAACTGGGACCTGGTACAAGCCATTTTGCATTGACCTAGTATTGCTAATAACAATATTTTCTTTTTCCCTACTTTTTACCATATACCAATCATAGTGTTACTACAAGTGAAAAGCAATATCTGCCAATGTCAGTGGGCTAATTTTAATTTTAATCATAATTTGACTTAGTTTATTTCAGAATATACTGGACATCTATATAACCCTACAACCCTAAATTCTACTTATTTAGGTTTATTATAAATGATAGACAATGATTCCTTTAATAGAAATTTCTCTACAATATATATTTTTAATTTAGTACTTTTGAATTTGAAATATATTGTATTTTTTAAAAAGAATACCCCAAATTGTTCTGCTAACCAATCCAAACTGAGACTGTCACACTAAAGCAACTTAATTGTACAAATAGATTGCATTTTACATAGTTTATTACATAATACCTAGTTTATGCATAATAAGTAAGCAATCATTTTTAGTTTTAAAAAGTTTTCTGGCCTGATAGATTTAAATACAACTAAGTAATGTGTCATGTTTGAAGCCTAACAAAACTACTCAATTCAGCATTATCCGCACATAAATTTTATAATAGGATAACATGTTACCTCTTTTAAAATCTATACATCTTAATAAAGCATGGCTATACCTTGCTCTTCTTTTATTAAATACGATAATATAGTTATTAATTTAATTTCTATATGTTTCTGATTAGTTCAAATCATAGTACTAACCAATTCCAGAACTTCTGTGACTTTTATTATTCAAAGCCTTGCAAAGCTCCAAGTCTAAAGGGCCAATATTTGAATAAGATGTCTTTTGTTATGTCTATATTTAATCAAATTTAGGCATAATCATTTCTATTTTGAAGTCATCCGGTTTTTATTACCTTCTTAGTTAGAACCGATTCTACTAAGAGAGGGAATTTGTTTGGGAGTAGTTGTGTAGTGTAAGAGAATATTTTCTACCTTCTTTTTTTATAACCAATTTTTCTTCCATTTGTTTTATGAATTTTTATGAACATATGAAACAATTTTCTGTGTTGGTCATTGCCTTTTAATAAACCAGATTATGGAAAATTATCTTTTTTTTTTTTTTTTTTTTGAGATGGAGACTCACTCTCTTGCCTAGGCTGGAGTGTAGTGTCACCATCTTGGTTCACTGCAACTTCTGCCTCCCAAATTTGAAGAGATTCTCCCACCTCAGCATCCGGAGTAGTTGGGATTACAGGCCTCCACCACCATACCTGGCTATTTTTTGTATTTTTATTAGAGATAGTATTTTGCCGTGTTAGCTAGGCTGGTATCAAACTCCTGATCTCAAGTGATCCACCTGCCTCAGCCTCCCAAAGCACTGGGAGGATTCTATCTTTTAATAACTACAATAGTAAAAAAATTCAACTGGCTGTGGTGGCTCTTGCCTGTAATCCTGGTATTTTGGGAGGCTGAGGCGGGCAGATAGCCTGCAAGACCAGCCTGGGCAATGCGGTGAAATCCCGTCTCTACTAAAATACAAAAATATTAGCTGGGCACAGTGGCATGTGCCTGTAGTCTCAGCTGCTCGGGAGGCTGAGACAGAATTGCTTGAACCTGTGGGAGCAGGTTACAGCGAGAAGAAAAATATACATTGGCATAGCAGTGATAACACAATACAGCCATTAAGCCAAATTAAATATCAAAAACCTAAGAAAACTCCCTGGTGATAAATGAAATATTTGTATTATTTAATGCTGTATTTTTTATGAGAAAACTGTCATAGTCATATCTGGAGGTAAATATATTTTCTCCCCAAATCCTAGGAAGGTAGAAATTCTAAGGTAATATTTTTTCTTACATGTGCTAACAATATGAGTTAATGTTTAGATACTTTTAAATCCTGGAAGCTATTTAGATTACACATCGTTCCTCAAAATGAATATGTTTTAGGTTACTTTATTTAAAAGTAAAAAAGAGTAATGTCAAAGTTGAGATAAAATTGTAAATGAAGACATGTTTGCTATTGTTAAAATATAGCTGTTAACAGATTATAACTATGAAAAATAATAATATACATTTAATCTTCTGAATTGAAAAATATTCCTATGACTCTATAATAGTAATAATAAATCACTTTACATTCTCTCTGCTAGAGCCAATTGTCTATTAATGCTTTAAAACCTCTAACATCTATCTCACATTTCATCTATGTTCAAAGTGAGTAGACTATCTGCCAACACTTTATGGTCAATATCAATTGCATCTAGTTTGTGTATATCAGAGGATTATTAGCATATAATTCATTTAAGCAAAACATTACATTCCTCTATATCATATTACAGCCATTTCTCCCACTTGTGAAATAAATGCAGTATTGATGAAATGGCTGTTTGCAAGACTTCTGTGATTTTTATTACCACTAGAAGTTTTCTTGGAGGCTACATGATCCCCTCTGGTAGCATTTTGAATCTTGATCAGTTACAAACATACTATTTTTCAAATTCTAAATCCAGATAAAAGAGTAATGATTATTGAAAGCCTAAAATTTTAAAACAAAGGGAAAAACATACAACATATGTTTTTCAAAAATGTCTTCAAATTTTCGGTCTCCTTGGACAAAAGAAATGGTATAGATCAATTGCTAGATCTGTCTATCTCTAATCTCTCATACAGGTATATCTATCATTATCTGATGATACAAGTGTTTACATAGAAATTTTAATTAAGATATTTGTCTTTCAATTAATATCTAACTGGTGTTTTGAATAGTAATTAGGTGGACAATATATAAAAGTGAAGTAAATATAAATCTTACATTGCATAAGGGAGAAAATGTTGAATCCAATTTACAAATATTGAAATGATATAAAGCAAACGTATTACCATGATGGAAATTATTTGGAATTTTAGCTATCAATAATTACTGTTAAATATAGATGAGTTGGCTGGCTGCGGTGGCTCATGCCTGTAATCTCAGCACTTTGGTTGGCCAAGGCGAGTGGATTACCTGAGGTCAAGAGTTTGAGACCAGCCTACCTAACATGATAAAACCCCATCTCTACTAAAAATACAAAAAAAAAATTATCCTGATGTGGTAGCACATGCCTGTAATCTCAGCCACTCTGGAGGCTGAGGCACAAGAATCGCTCGAATCCAGGAGGCAGGGGTTGCAGTGAGCCGAGATGGCATCACTGCACTCTAGCCTGGACAACAGAGCAAGACTCCGTCTAAAAACATTAAAATAAAATAAAAAAAAAATGTATATATGTGTGTGTGTGTGTGTGTGTGTGTGTGTGTGTGTGTGTGTGTGTGTATCAATAATAGATAGATGGATGCATCATCCTCTTTCAACATAGCCTATCTTACATATTCACCTAAGATATTGAAAAAACATACGTTTGCATGGCAAACTGACTTATAGAAAAAGATCAGAATTAGAAACTGCTTGGTAAGTTGTAGTCATTCCATGCTTATATATCCTGTGATACTTCCTTCTTTCTTTTTAGAAACAGAAGTCAATTTTAGCTTGGCTTATTGCTGCCCATTTTAAAGCCTACATTCCCTACCCTTCATTGTAACTAGGGGATTATTGGCTGAGGCACCTCAGTTCTCCACATAGCCCCTCATTCTCCTGCAGATTAGCACAGGCTTGTTCACTTAGTGGTCACTAAGAATTATAATCACAGAAAGAAAGGGGGATTTCCAGTAGCAGATGTGAGTAAAATCTCTTCCTGTAGTATTTGCTTTTGTCTCATTGGGCAAAGAAAATCACATGGCTAAACCCAAGTTTAGTATATACCCAAAAGTAGAGATACCAGGAAGTGAATTATTGTGACCATTTTGCAAACAATCTACCTTAGTCTCTCTCTCTTTTTTTTGTTAACCTTTACTTTTCCTCCTGTGTTTTTCTCAGGGTATGGCCTCACTCATTGTGTATATTTTTGTCTTTGGAATCTGTTCTTTGTAACAAAGATTTCTCTCCCATGGCCGTATGCCATATCATTTTCTTTTACTGGTTCTCATTTATCCTACAATGAAAACATTTAGATTCAATATTTTCCAACTTCTAGTAATGGCACTTGACTATCTATCACTTTGTTCTTAAATTTTAAATAATGCTGGAAACAAACTTGAGATGTCCTTCAGACAGAAATAACCCTGAGTGATAAAAACTCTGCATTAAGATTTTTTAATGCAAATCTTTGAGGATTTGGTTTGCATTTACATTTCGTGAAGAACTGGGAGAAAACATCAAAGTTAATATTTGAAGATCAAACTGCAGTGTTAATATTTGCATATAAAAGCATTAAGCACAGACACAGATTAAAGCGAGCATGTATTCTGAAATTTACATTTTAGTCCTTTTTTAATGCCTTTCTCAAAATGTTAATAGGTTTATAAATGGATTTCAGTAGCTAGTAATAAATTACTTAGAGCTTTTACAATATTTTTCTATAAAATACTAAAGAAAATCATATTATAAAGAATTAAATATTTTTCTAATAAACATAAAAATCCATGAAGAGTATAGTATCTGCTATAGAAAAAGCAGTTATTTTTATTATCACTCAAAAAAGAAAAACTACAAAGAATACCATGAATCATCTACATGTAGACATTTCTCTATTTATGATTAGTAGTTACCCTGAAAAGGTAAGGTAAGTTACACAATAGATATGAAGTAATTTGAAACTCCCTAATTTTGAAGATTATATCTAAGTGAAAATAATAAAGAAAATTACAAACAAGCTCATTATTTATGCTTCAATAAAAATGCCTTTATCCTCCTGTAATTTTTATAACTGACCAGACAATTTCAGAATAGTGACAGAAACAAACAAGATTTTTTTTCCCTCTATTTCCAGAATTGCAAACTTTGTTGGACACTATCAATTTTCCTATGAAAAATTTTAAGACAAACATTTATGTATATGCACCTACACTGAAACATAGGGTATAAGTTTCAATTTTATTAAATATGATAGTGTATAAAAATATGAATTTGAATATTAGGATAGTTGAAAAAATATTGAAGACAATAAAAATGACAATGACACTGTTTATGTATTTTATCCCCACTTTTATTCTTCCTAGTCAACATAGTTCTACTAGAAGTCCCAGTCAGAGCAATAGACAAGAACAACTACAAAATGTCATCTAGATTGGAAAAGAATATGTATCCTTCTTTACTATTGATATGATCTCATATCTAGAATAACCTAAAGATTCCATCAAAAACCCTCCTAGATCAGAAAAATAAATTCAGTAAAGCTGTAAGATATGAAATCAATATACTATTATTAAAGTAGTAGCATTTCTATATACCAATAATGAGCTAGCTGAGGGAGAAATCAAGAAGACAATCAAATTTTTAATAGCAAAAAAAAAAAAAAAAAAAGAAAAAACCTTACAAATAAATTTAACCTAAGAGGTAAAAGATGTCTACAGGGAAAACTGTAAGACACTGATGAAAGAAATTGAAGAGGACACAAATAAATGGAAAGACATCCCAAGATCATTGATAACACACTCAAGTGCATACCCATCCCATAGACAATATAAAGCAATTACATAATTAAGTCCACAAAACACAGCTAACAACAAAATGACAGGATCAAATATCACATATCAATATGAATTCTAAATGTAAATGGTCTGCAAGCTCCACTTAAAAGGCATAGAGTGGCAAACTGGTTTAAGAAGCAAGACCCAACTGTCCACTATCTTCAAGAGACCCTTCTCAAATGCAACGCCCAGAAGCTCAAAGTAAAGGGACAGAGAAAAATACACCAGGTAAACAGAAAACAATAAAGAGCAGGAGTCGCTATTGTTATAACAGGTGAAATAGATATTAACCAGCAACAATAAGGAAAAACAAAGAAGGGCATTGCTTAACAATAAAGGATTCAATCAACAAGAATACATAACTCACCTAAATATATACCCACCCAACATCAGAGCACTGAGCTTCATAACACAAGTTCTTCTGGACTATACAAAGAGTGCCACATAATAATAATGGGAGACTTCAACACCCCAGTGACGGTGCTAGACAGATCATAGAGACAGAAAACTAACAAAGACATTCTGGACTTTCAATACTTGACACACTGGACCTAAAAGTCATCTACCAAATACTCCACCTAACAACCACAGAGTATAAATTATTCTTACCCACACATGGGACATATTCTAAGATCAACCACATTCTTGATCAAAAAGCAAGTCTTAATAAACTAACAAAATCAAAACCATAGCAAGCACACTCTTGGACCACAGTGCAAGAAAAGATTTTTCACAACTACACAAAAACATGGAAACTTAAAAATTTGCTCCTGAATAACTCTTGAGTCAACAACAAAATTAAAGCAGAAATCAAAAAATTCTTGGAAATTGATGAAAATAATGATACAACTTACCAATATCTTTGAGATGCAGCTAAAACAGTGTTAAGAGGAAAGTTCATAGTGTTAAATGCCTTCATCAAGAAGTTAGAAAGGTCTCAGACTACTGATCTAACATCATACCTAGAGGAACTAGGAAAAAATTAAGAAACCAACCCCAAAGCTAGCAGAAGAAAATAAATAAAATTGGAGGAAAACTGAAAAAAAAAATCAGTTGCAAAAGTCTATACAAAAGTTGAAACCAATAATTGGTTATTTGAAAAAAATAACAATGTTGATAGACTGGTGGCTAGATTAACAAAGATAAAAAAAGAGAAGATCCAAACAAGTGCAATTAGAGATGATAAAATGGCATTACGACTCAGCCCACAGAAATAAAAAAGATCCTCAGAGGCTATTATAAACACCTCTATAGATATTGGCCTACAGATTTTTGTTGTTATTGACTGCTTGCTGGGTTTGGTATCAGGGTGATGTTGGCCTCTTAGAATGAGTTAAGGAAAATACCTTCCTTTTCAATTTTTCTGAATAGTTTAGGAAAATTTCGGTTAGTTCTTTATACATTTGATAGAATTTGGCAGTGGAGCCATTAAGTCCTGGACTTTTCTTTTTTGGCAGATTTTTTTTATTACTTATTCAATCTTACTGCTCATTATTGGTCTTTTCAGATTTTCTATTTCATCTGGGTTCAATCTTGGTAGATTGTATGTATCCAGAGATTTATCTGTTTCATCTAGGTTTTCCAGTTTGTTAGTATACAGTTGTTCATAATAATCCCTATGATCTTCTGTATTTCTGTTGTATCAGTTGTGGTATAACTTTATTTTCTATTTTATTTATTAGAGTTTTCTTTTTTTTCCCTTTGATTAGACCAACTAGCAGTTTGTCAATTTTGTTTATCCTTTCAAAAACCAACTTTTTATTTCATTGATTCTTTGTATATTTTACTCTCTATTTTGTTTAGTTCTGCTCTGAGCTTTATTATTTCTTTCCTTCTACTGATTTGGGGTTTGGTTTAATATTACTTTTCTAGTTGTTTGAAGTGCATTTTTAGATTGTTTATTTAAAATCTTTGTATTTTTTTGATGTAGGCATTTATTGCTACAAACTACTCTCTTAGCTGGTTTTGCTTTATCCCATAGGTTTTTGTATATTACGTTTTAGCATCCATTCAATAATATTTTTTAAAATTTCTCTCTTAATTTCCTCCTTGACTCAATGATCATTCAGGAGCATGTTGTTTAATTTCTGTGCATTTGTTCAACTTGCAAAGTTCTTGTTACTGACTTCTGGTGTTAATTCCATTTTGGTCTGAGAAGATACTTGTTATGATTCTAATTTTAAGAAAATTTGTTGTGACTTGCTTTGTGCTCTAACTTATGGTCTATACTGTGGAATGTTTTATATGCTGATAGGGAGAATGTATATTTTGTAGCTGTTGTATGGAATGTTCTGTAAATGGCTGTTTGATTCATTTGGTTAAAAGTACAGTTTTAATCCAAAGTTAATTGTTCATTTTCTGTGTAAATAGTCTGTCCAAATTTGACAGTAAGGTGTTGAAGTCCCAATGTTTATTGTATTGGAGTCTATCTCTCCCTTCATCTAATAATATTTATTTTATATATCTAGGTGTTCTAGTGTTGGACACATATACGTTTAGGATTGTTATATCCTCTTGCTGAATTGATTCCTTTATCACTATATAATGGTCTTCTTCGTCTGTTTTTACTGTTTTTGACTTAAAGTTCACTTTATCTGATGTAAGTAAAGTTACTCTTGTTTGCTTCTTGTTTCTGTTTGTATGGAATATCTGTTTTTATCCTTTTGCTTTTTGTCTATATGTATCTGGAGAGATGAAATAAATTGCTTGAAGGCAGCCATTTTGTTATCACTCACAGTTTATATTTTTTTGATGGCAAACTTGCATGTTTATATTAAGGCTTATTATTGATATATGAGGGTTTATTCATGTCATTTTATTAATTGATTTTCAGTTGATTTATGTGTCCTTTATTCCTTCTTTCTCTCTTCTAGTTTATCATTGCAGTTTGGTGGTTTCATGTAGTGGTACTAATTGAGTCCTTTCTGTTTCTTATTTGTGTGTTTGCTCTAACAATGGGTTTTATACTTTCATGTGGTATCATGTTGGTAGATATAATTCTTTAGTTTCCAGATTACATTAAGGGGGAAAGTAATCTTTCAAAACATGTTAAAATTTAGAAAAGGTAAGTATATTGGGGCAACACTAGGAACATTGACTAGGAGATTGCCATTTATGTTTAATAGCATGAGACTGTTTGGGATTTACAGGCTGAAAGTAAACAAGTATTTCACTACTCTTGGGGGGAAAGAAAGCCAAATACCATATTATGTCATATTAAACTATTTCAGACTAGTTCAAGTATTTTAACTCTTGGCCCCATTATCCTATACAATATGACATAATATGACATAATATTGTAATAGTGTATAGGATAATGGGGCCAAGAGTTAAAATACATGAACTAGTCTGAAACAGTAATCTCACATATGAAAAAGAAATTGAAAAAACAAGCAAATCCAAGAAAGAGTCAATCATTGATTATAAGGTTACAAACACAGCATATGAGAAAGGATTACATGAGCTCGGTATGTTTAGCACAAAAGAGTGGAAACATTGGTAAGCAAGGAAGTGTATAAATTACATACAATTTTTATATGCGTTGTAAAATTGAATGATGGTAAGATTTATAAATTTATTAAAAGGACTTTTTAAAAGAAATAAATTAAGAAGCTATCTTAGAGTGGCAAAAGTAGGAACTCCTTTGCCAATGAGATAAAATGCAAGAATTCCAAAGACAGTCATAAAATTTTCACCGCTAGAAAGTGGAAAACACATTCACAGCTGTTTTCTGTGGATGATGTAGTTATTCTGTAGCCTTTGGGCAAGGAAGCTGTAGCAGAAACACTCTCAAGTCCCTTCTAAGAAATAATTTTTAGGTTTGTGTAACAAATATATATTCTGAATGCCCTATCTACAAATTGATAAAGGATCACAAAGCACATTAAATCTTCATACATTTGCTATTAATTACCAGGGTATATTCTGGATGCATATATATTTTTTTAAATTTTAAGTTATAGGATACATGTACAGAATATGCAGGTTTGTTACATAGCTATATATGTGCCGTGATGGTTTCTTGCACTTATTGACCCATCTTTTAAACTCCCTTCCTTTGCCCTCCATCCCCCAACAGGCCCTGGTGTGTGTTGCTCCCCTTCCTATGCCCATTTGTTCTCATTGTTCAGCTCCTACTTATGAGTGAGAACATGTGGTATTTGGTTTCCTGTTAGTGTGTTAGTTTGCTGAGGATGATGGCTTCTAGCTTCATCCATGTCCCTGCAAAGGACATGATCTCACCCTTTTTTATGGCTGCATAGTATCTCATGGTGTATATGTACCACATTTTCTTTATCCAGTCTATCATCGATGGGCATCTGGGTTGGTTCCCTGACTTTGCTATTGCAAATAGTGCTGCAATAAACATATATGTACATGTGTCTTTATAGTTGAATGATTTCTATTTCTTTGGGTATATGCCCAGTAATAGAATTGATGGGTCAAATGGTATTTTTGGTTCTAGATCCTTGAGGAATTGCCACACTGTCTTCCACAGTGGTTGAATTCATATTCCCACCAAAAGTTTAAAAGCATTTCTATTTCTCCACAGCCTCACCAGCATCTATTGTTTCTTGCCTTTTTAATAATCTCCATTCTAACTGGCATAAAATGGTGTCTCATTGTAGTTTTGATTTGCATTTCTGTAATGATCAGTGTTGTTAAGATGTTTTCATGTGTTTGTTGGATGCATAAATGTCTTCTTTTGAGAAGTGTCCGTTCATATCCTTTGCCCACTTTTTGATGGGGTTGTTTTTTTCTTGTAAATTTGTTTAAGTTCCTTGTAAATTCTGAATATTAGACCTTTGTCAGATGGGTAGTTTGCAAAAATTTCTCTCCCATTCTGAAGTTTTCCTGTTCACACTGATGATAGTTTCTTTTGCTGTGCAGAAGTTCTTCAGTTTAATTAGATCCCACTTGTCAATTTTGACTTTTGTTGCAATTGCATTTTGCATTTTAGTCATGATGTCTTTGCCAATGCCTATATTCTGAATGTGATTGCCTTGATTTTATTCTAGGGTTTTTATAGTTTTAGGTTTTACATTTAAGTTAATCCATCTTGAGTTAATTAATGTATATGGTGTAAGGAAGGGGTCCAGTTTCACTTTTCTGCATATGGCTAGCCAGTTTTCCCAGCACCATTTATTTAATAAGAAATCCTTTCCTTATTGCTTGTTTTTGTCAGATTTTTGAAGATCAGATGGGTTTAGATGTGTGGTGTTATCTGAGATCTCTGTACTGTTCCATTGGTCTATATGTCTGTTTTGGTACCAGTACCATGGTGTTTTGGTTACTGTAGTCTTGTAGTATAGCTTGAAGTCGGGTAGCATGATGCCTCCAGCTTTGTTCTTTTTGCTTAGGATTGTCTTGGCTACATGAGGTCTTCTTTGACACTGCAAATGAAATTTGAAGTAGTTTTATTTTTTTTTAATTATGTGAAGAATATCAGTGGTCATTTGATGGGAATAACATTGAATCTACAAATTACTTTGGGCCATATGGCGATTTTCATGATATTGATTCTTCCTATCCATGAGGATGAAATGTTTTTCCATTTATTTGTGTCTCTTATTTCCTCGAGCAATAGTTTATAGTTCTCGTTGAAAATGTCTTTCACATAACTTGTTAGCTGTATTCCTCGTTATTTTATTCTCTTTGTAGCAATTGTGAATGGGATTTCATCTATGATTTGGCTGTCTGCTTGTCTATTGTTGGTGTAAAGGAATGCTTGTGATTTTTGCACATTGGTTTTGTATCCTGAGACTTTGCTGAAGTTGCCTATCAGCTTAAGGGGTTTTGGGGCTGAGGTGATGGGGTTTTCTAAATATAGAATCATGTCATCTGCAAACAGAGAAAATTTGACTTCCTCTCTTCCTGTTTTTCTTTTGCCTGATTGCCCTGGCCAGAATTTCCAATACCATGTTGAATAGGAGTGGTGAGAAGGGGCATCCTTGTCTTGTACTGGTTGTCAAAGGGAATGCGTCCAGCTTTTGCCCATTCAATATGATATTGGCTGTGGGTTTGTCATAAATAGCTTATTATTTTGAGGTCTGTTCTATCAGTTACTAGTTTATTTAGAGTTTTTAACATGAAGGGATGTTGAATTTTATCAAATATTCTGCATCTATTGAGATAATCATGTGGTATTTGTCTTAGATTCTGTTTATGTGATAAATTATGTTTACTGATTTGTGTATTCTGAACCAACCTTGAATCCCAATAAGGAAGCTGACTCGATCATGGTGGATAAGCTTTTTGATGTGCTGCTGGATTCGGTCCCCCAGTATTTTGTTGAGGATTTTCACATGGATATTCATCAGGGATATCGGCCTAAAGTTTTCTTATTTTGTTGAATAAGGATAATACTGGCTTCATAAAATGAGTTAGGGAGGAGTCCCTCCTTTTTAATTGTTTGAAATAGTTTCAGAAGGAATAGTACTAGCTCCTCTTTGTACCTCAGGTAGAATTCAACTGTGAATCCATCTGGTCCTGGGGTTTTTGTGGTTGGTAAGCTATTAATTACTGCCTCAATTTTAGCTGTTACTGGTCTATTCAGGGCTTCAACTTCTTCCTGTTTTAGTCTTGGGAGGGTAAATGTGTCCAGGAATTTACCTGTTTCTTCTAGACTTTCTAGTTTATTTCCATAGACGTATTTATAATATTCTCTGAGAGTAGTTTATATTTCTTTGGGGTCAGCGCGGATCCCCTTTATCATTTTTTATTGTGTCTGTTTGATTCTTCTCTCTTATTAGTCTAGCTAGTGGTCTATCCATTTTGTTATTTTTTTCAGAAAGACAGCTCCTGAATTCATTGATATTTTAGAGGGTTTTTCATGTCTCTGTCTCCTTCCATAATATTTTTAATACACATCATTACTTTCTTCTTTAAAAATTTATTTGTGGCCAGGCGCGTGGCTCACGCCTATAATCCCAGCACTTTGGGAGTCTGAGGCAGGTGGATCACGAGGTCAAGAGATCGAGACCATCCTGGTCAACATGGTGAAACCCCGTCTCTACTAAAAATACAAAAAAATTTAGCTGGGCAAGGTGGCGTGTGCCTGTAATCCCAGCTACTCAGGAGGCTGAGGCAGGAGAATTGCCTGAACCCGGGAGGTGGAGGTTGCGGTGAGCCGAGATTGCGCCATTGCACTCCAGCCTGGGTAACAAGAGCGAAACTCTGTCTCAAAAAAAAAAAAAAAAAAAAATTTATTTGTATCCTTTTTTTAGCCAACCATATAATTGTCATCTTTCCTATTATAGCATTCCTGAACACATATTTTGAGCAACGAATATAAGCCAGATACCGAGCCAGTTGTTAAAGTTATAGAAGTTAAAAACAAACAAACAAACAAAAAACAGACAAGTTTCTACTCCCATGTACCTGACAGTTAACTGGGAGAAGGTGTAATTGTGTAAATGTTTAATTTAATTGTTAGTGACAACGGTGAATAAAGAGCAAAATATATACTAAAAATATTTTAGTAAAGATTAGGGTAATGTATTGATGGAAAACTTTTTAAAATATAGTAACAACAGTACAACATAGAGAACATTGACACAGAAAGACTTGGCCATGGCATTCAAGGAATGTGTTTTCATGATTTTTTTTTTTTTTGGAGGGGTGACAGAGTCTTGCTCTGTCGTCCAGGCTGAAGTGCAGTGGCGAGATCTCAGCTTACTGAAACCTCTGCCTCCTGGGTTCAAGTGATTCTCCTGCCTCAGCCTCCTAAGTAGGTGATAAAGGTGCGCCACCATGCCCAGCTAATTTTTGTATTTTTAGTAGAGATGGGTTTCACATTTTTAACCTCTTGCAAAATAGTTGTCCTGAAAATTATGCTTGATATTAAAAAATGATTTTATTTGCAAAATATATCTTGAAAGGCTACGTAAAACAAGGACTTTTTAGAGAAAGTGAGTTTACTGCCCACTCAGATACAACATTTTAATCCTATATGTTATTACATTTCTATTATTGGCTTCAATGTAAAATTCTAGAAAGCATGACAGCTCTTATTTGACAACTATCTGTATGCACAACGAGTTTGGTCAAGAAATGAAGGGAGAAATGGTCAATTTAGTTGAAATGTTTTCATGTAAAATTTAAAATTGATTAATTATATTTCTTTTTTGGTGAAGTGAATTGTAGGCACCATTTCAGACAGGTATTAAATAGGAGTGGATCAATAGCTTTGACTCCTATGGGCAGGGGGAAGACGAATGAAAAGAGTAAGTTTAGAGAAAGGAAGGCTAAATGGGGAGGACAGAATCATTCTTAACACCTGTATATTTGTATTTTCGTATGACTCAAGGATTTAAGAAAAATTAAAAAAAAAACTCATTGAAGTTACTAGGAAGCAGGTAGAATAAAGGCAGACTAACATATTTGGATTGAAGGCATAAGAGCGGTGGCTCTCACCTTTGGCATGCATCAGAACATTGATACAACCCAGAATGTGGGGACCCACTCCAAAGCTTCTGATTACGTATGTCTGGGGTAAAACTCCAAAACTTGCATTTCTAATAGATCTATAGCTGCTATTGCTGATCCAGAGACCACCTGTGAGAGGCATTAGAATACAGTATGTCTGGTTAAGAGTAGCAGCATTTGAATGTAAAAGGTCATCAGAACAATAAAAGCAATGATCCTAACAGTAGTGGCAGAGGTAAAGCAATGGCAAAATAATAAGCTACAGAGAAAGTGTACTAAAAATGTATTTTGTTGAATGCTATGCCTCTAGTTGATTCATAGAAGAGTTGTCCTTCCCACAGTCCTTCTGCCTTTAAATGGCCATGTTCTGTTGCACATGATAATCATAAGCTACATGAGGCCAAGGACTTTGTCTGTGTTGATCACACTGTATCTGTTATAACCGTCTTGATTGCATAGTTTACTCAACCCGTAGGCTGGCCAGTGATCTGATCCTGACTCTCAGGAGTCTGAACTAAGAGTCAGAAACGGAGGATGCCTGTCTACAGCAGACACTGGAACTATGAAGTCAATGAGTGAATGGATTCAGCCAAAGTCATGAGACAGTGAAAATTATGAGTAAACAAGGGAGTCAGTAATAGAGAGGAGAATAGAGCTGAGAGAGTACAAAAACATCCTTGAGGGCAACTGGTCGATTTCAGATGACTTTCCTGTGCCACTGAAGTTAGCTTTATTTTGTTTCCTCTTGGGATTCGTTATGAGATTTTTCAATATCTACACAATAACTCTTACCTCACTCTCCTTTTTTGGAGATAGACTGGATATGATTCTTCTTCATGTTACTAAGAGGCCCAGGCTAGGACTTAAAGACTTATTTCCCTGGAATAATTTGCAAACAGTCACTTCTAAAGGTCTTAGAAACCAGTGTCAGCAAAAACCAAATTTCCTCTGCCACAGAGGAACAGGCTAAGAAAGTTTCTCTGGGATAAAGACATCCTGCTTTAACTGTCCATGTCTGCCAATCTCAGGGAATAGCTAGGGGAGAATATATTACTTTCTAAGATAGTACTCTTATAGTGTTTACATTATACATTCAACTGAAAAAAAAAAAAAAGGAAATTCAGAAAGCCCTCCTGTGGCTATCATTACCTATAGCTCTGAAAGCACACCTGGGATTCTGAGTGCCTCTTGGCAGGAGCCAGAGCTAGGTGGGAAAAGACACTGACTTACCCACTCTCAAGTACATTATACAAATGCAGTGTATAGTCAATGTTGGGAAATATCAGGCCTTTTTCTGTTTTCAAGTTGAAACTCTCAGATGAAAAATATCATAAAAAAATACAAAAGTATCTCTGTAACCAAAAATCATCCTTAGTAAAGTTTTCCATTTTAAATTAAGGTTGAGAAAACTCTGTGCTTTTAGATATTTTTTTTAAAAATACTTTTCAAATATTTCCTTTGAAAGGGTTTCATTTCAAATGTATGTATCCAATTGAACTAAAATGTCAGACTTACGAATATGCTGGGCTATATTTTGGCATTGTATTTTACATACTGTGTACATAGGAGTCTGATATAAGCCATTAATACATGCCCCCTCCAAATCAATAGTGAGCTTAGTGGGGATTTTGTGTTTGAGTTTCTTTCAAAAGGGCTTCTGTGGCCAAAAACTTTTTGAACACCCAATCTTTAGGTATTATGTAGTATACTTCCCCACTTATCTAAACTAAAATATCTAATTATCAAGATTTCTATGTGTTAGCTCTAAAATTAGTGATGCTATTTACATGCATAACAGGATACTTAAAATACTATTTTGTTAGCATATTGTTGAAATGCTTACCTCAAATGAATAGATTAACTTTTAAAGTCAGTTTGTCATCATGCAGCTACAGGTAAGATTGACATACAATTTCCAAAGTGAATTGAAAATGCTATCAGCTAGTTACTATGAAAGCACATGAGATTATGTAATAGGGCACTCTTGAAAAGGGCAGATGCTTAAAAAAAGCAGCTTAACTCAAAGCAGCAATTGATTCCTTGAGGGCAGAGTGTTAAGAACAAAGTTGTCTGCCAGAGGAAAGAATATGATTATGGATTAGGAGGGAGGCAAAAAACAGGAAAGAGAAAATTGAAGTGTTTGCAAAAACCTGAAAAGTCTACAGTGAAATTATTTTGGAAGGAAGATAGGTAGTCAGATTTCTAAAGGAATCAGGAGAACCCTCTGGGAAGCATTTTATCCCACATGTAGAATAGAAAAATGAATAATTTTTCATTTAAATAAATTCGTGGATTATTTTGTAGAAAATTAAACCTCACTTAGATGATTATGGAGATCAAGGTGTGTTTTCACATCCTTCATGTTGAAAAAGCATGGCTAACTCTCAACTTATTTTCACATTGGCAATATTGTACACAATTTGGTAAATGCAAATTCCTAAATAACCTGTTGGTTTTTGAAATTCTGTTAGAACATTTGTACTTTCTTAGTACTATTAATGGATGCAATAAAAGGGCACTAAACATTTCCATAATCATATAATGTCTTTAGGATTTCTAAATTAGTAAATTCCAGGAAATTGAATCATAGTTTATAATTTTTAACTATTTTTTGAAAAGCAGTGTTATATAATTGACAAAATAAGTTTATCCCAATCCATATGTTTGAAAATCTGTTACACACTTTATAAAGATATTTAGTATGGAAGTTTTATTTATAACCTATATTCTAAGCAATCTTCTGAAAAATTATTTCCTGATGTGCAAAGTTCATTGGCATCTAGATCATACAATTTATTAAAAATTGAGAGTATTTTAAAGTAGTTTTAAGACTCAAATATCATCTCATGTAAATATTAAGTAAAGTTTTGTCAA
Source organism: Sapajus apella (assembly GCF_009761245.1). Classification (NCBI taxonomy): domain Eukaryota; kingdom Metazoa; phylum Chordata; class Mammalia; order Primates; family Cebidae; genus Sapajus; species Sapajus apella. The sequence continues at coordinate 44,370,829 of NW_022436947.1, read as the reverse complement.
AATTTATTTAGCTTACTAATTAAAAAGAAAGCTATTAACATGATATAATCAGTTCAAAGGAGAACTCTAAGAACCACACATGCGGCTGGGTGCGGTGGCTCATGCCTGCACTTTGGGAGTCCAAGGTGGGCAGATCACTAGGTCAGGATTTCAAGACCAGCTCGACCAGCATGGTGAAACCGCATCTCTACTAAAAATACAAAAATTAGCCGAGCATGGTGGCGCTTGCCTGTAATCCCAGCTACTCAGGAAGCTGAGGTAGGAGAATCGCTTGAACCCAGGAGGCAGAGATTGCAGTGGGCTGGATTGCACCACTGCACTCCAGCCTGGGCAACAGAGCAAGACTCAAACTCAGAAAATAAAATAAATCAATAAAAGACTCACACATGTATAGGAAATAAGGAATTTTGAAATGAATTTACAAATAGATGCAAAACATATCTATCCAAAAGGCAATCATACATTTTATATCATCACACACAATTTATCTGAACTTTGATCGATTAGAATAATTAGCATTATCAGTTTTCATCATGGAAAGCAGTTAAATGAGCTAGGCAAGATAACACTATTTTTTTAAAAAGCAACTGTTCTGTTTAGAGCAGTTTTAGGTTCACAGCAAAATTAAGAGAAAGATACAGAGATTTCTCATATACTGCCTGCCCCCACACAGACATAGCCTCCCCCATTATCAATATTCTTCACCAGAGTTCTACATTTGTTACGACTGATGACACATCATGACTCCCAAAGTTCATAGTGTACATAGGGTTCACTCGTGCTGGTGTATATTCAGTGAGTTTGGACAAATGAATGATGACATGTGTCCATCATGTTAGTGTCATGTAGAGTATTTTCACTTCCCTAAACGTTCCCTTTTGTCCATTTATTTATTCTCTGCCCCACCCTCAACTAATCTCCGGGAACTATAGATCTTTTTACTGTGTTCTTTGTTTTGCCTTTCCCAAGATGCCATATAGTTGGAATCATAAAGTGTGTCGTCTTTTCAGATTGGCTTCTTTCGCATGCATTTAGGGTTCCTCCATGTGTTTTCACAGCTTAATAGTTTTGTTGTTGTCATTGCTGTTACTGTTGTTTAGTACTGACTAACATTCCATCGTCAGGATGCAGCATAGCTATTTTATCCACTCATCTACTGAAGGACACTTTGGTTGTTTCCAAGTTTTAGCAATTCTGAATACACCTATAAACATCAGTGTGCAGGGTTTTGTGTGGACATATATTTTCAGCTCTTTTGCATAAATACCAAGGAGTGCAATTGCTGGATTGTATTGTAAGAATGTGTTTAGTTTTATAAGGAGCTGCCAAATTGATATCCAAAGTGGCTGTCTCATTTTGCCTTCCTACCAACAATGAATTACAGTTCTTGTTGTTCCACATCTTCACCAGCATTTGGTATTGTCAGTGCTCTGGATTTTGGCCATTCTAAGAGGAGAGTGGCAGTATCCCATTGTTTTAATTTGCATTTCTCTAGTGACATGATATAGAGCCTCTTTTCATTTGTTTATTTGTCATCTGAATACATTCTTCTGTAAGTTGTCTGACACCACTATTGTTTCTCCTGTTTTAAAAGCGTTACTTCCTGACGGTAATAATACTTAGAATATTAAAACAAATATGGATATAACTAAGCATTTAAGATGACATCAATTAATGATTACTTTTTGTGGTTGCACAATGCTAGAGCCTTGTATATCATCTTTCAATCCTGTCAAATACCGTTTCTTAAAGGTATCCTTTTACAGAAGAAGAAACCAAGGCTCAAGCAGTTAGCAACTGTCCTACAGTTGGCAACTCCTGCAGTTAGCAATTGTCTTAGCAAAGATTTGGACTTGTTCTCAGCTCTAAGTCCAATACTGTTCTTGCTACATCAAAATTGATCCAGTCAAAGATGAGCACCAACTATTGATGCTTTATTATAATTAATAAAAAACCAAAATGGGCTTTTATCTTAACCAACCATGTAGCTGGTTAAAGTTATACTCTATTTGAAATGTATGGACTGAAAAAAGTCAAAAAACATGACTTTCAACTGGTGAGTTAGCTAGAGTTAACAATTTAGGGAAAGCAAAAAGGGAAGCCAAGTTTAAATCTTATATTTGACTTATATTGTATTTCTTTTTTCTACTAAAATATTTTGTATTTGTTAAAAATTTGATTTTTGTAGTGACATGACACATCGTTAGTCATTCCTAATAACACTTAAGAGTTTTAATCTTTCAATATTAAGTTGTTAAAATAAAAGGTTTATTATCTCATTTTATTGTGGTTTGTCATTGCAGCATTGCTTTTCAGCCATATTTTTATTAAAATGTATTAAAATAGTTGGTTCCTTTCTGAAATGTAACCATAATTTTAAAAATCTGTCTGAAATACATCTTTACTGATATTAATAGCTCTATTATTTTCTTCTTCCTTGATAATATGACAACTGTACTTTTTGAAAAATGGATAAATGTTTATTTCTATATTTTCCTCCTGAAATGACCCAGTTTAAATTTTAAAGGGAAATTACTAAATAAATGCTCTTTAAACAACATTATATTTGTCTTTTGAAACCAAATACCAGCAGCCCAGTAGACCACAAAATTATTTGGTAAAACCTTGGTGCCAGTTTCTATAAATTTAAACAATATGAAAAATGTGCATTTTGAAAAATCAAAGCTGGCATTTTTTTCACATTCATAATTATTTGAATCATTGCTCATGGCAAAGTGGCAGAACGTGGCATCTTTGTTGAGTTCTTCAAATCTTTGTCTTTTAAAAAATGTACCTAGTTATCTCAAGGCTTTGCCCTACCATTTGCTGAAATTGTTTACTACATTACATCTCCTTTCCCAGATTGTTAAATTACATATATTATAAAAGGTATTATTAGGAATATACATTACATAACAAGTTAATGGATAACTTAATTGAAAAAGGTCCTCAAATGTTTTCTATAACCTGGCATTTATCCTTCTGGTCCATGTTCAAATAGAAAAGCCATTGTACTGGGTTATACAGCCTTTCTTGGGCATGTTTGCAAATAAGAAACTAATTGTTTTGGAAGCATATTGCATACATTTTGGACATAGTGCTAATGCCAGTTTTATTCCTGGGAACAAAAACTAAAGTTTGCTTTCTACCCTCTTCCAAGAATAATTCTTGGAGCAGTTGGAAAATAGAGGGATGGACATTGAGCTAGTTTACTGTTAGGCTGAAGTCACGACACAACCTACTGACATTAATAATCTCATTCTTCTAAAGAATCACTATGAAGTAGGAATATATTTCTTTTCTTTGTGTAATTGTAAGCATCTTTACTCACATATAGGGTTAAATTCACTGTTTCAATATGTAAAAAATTTTTTGAATAGCTTGTCAAATATTAACTAATGCATGTTTCAAATAACTAATTTAAGATACTAATGGAAAAATCTTTGGTAACTGGTTTTGCTAAGAATTAATGAATACTGTTTAATATATTTATATATTAAACAGTATAAACAAATATATATATATATATATATATATATATATATATATATATTTGACACAGGGTCTCACTCTGAAACCAAGGCTAGAGTGCAGCAGTGATACCTCGGCTCACTGCAACCACCGCCTCCCATTTCAAGCAATTCTGCCTCAGCCTCCCAAGTAGCTGGGACTATAGGCGTGCACCACCACACCCGGCTAATTTTTGAATTTTTAGTAGAGACGGGGTTTCACCATGTTAGCCAGGATGGTCTCGATCTCCTGATCTCATGATCCACCCACCTTGGTCTCCCAAAGTGCTGGGATTACAGGCATGAGCCACTGTGCCTGGGCCACTGTTTTTAAATTGTAAATAATAGACACTGAAATGTTTATAATATGAATTAAAATTAACTTAAGTAGTTGTTTTATCATAAGAGCATTGATTAAAATAAAATCCTATTTTGATATGCTTGTTGATTAGTTTGAATTATTGATCAATATTTATGTTGATACTTATTTTAATATGCATAATAGTAATAATTTTTATTTTATATCTTTTTATAGATTTATATACATTACTTTCCTTTTGTCTGTACAGTAAAAATTAGCAAGGTTTATTTTAGTGCCAAAGCATTTAACCGAAGAAATATTATAAATATACTTGTTACATAAATTTAGTAATAAAAAGAATATTCACTTTCAAATAAAATACTTTTGACATAAGACTTTTGATTGTCAGCATATTATATTCCGTACATTTATTCAGGAATTTATAAATTCTGTAAATGTCTTAATTGGTTTATACTGCTATAACAAAATACCTGAGACTGGGCAATTTATAAAAAAATAGGAATTTGGCCGGTCGCGGTGGCTCACGCCTGTAATCCCAGCACTTTGGGAGGCCGAGGCGGGTGGATCACGAGGTCAAGAGATCGAGACCATCCTGGTCAACATGGTGAAACCCCGTCTCTACTAAAACTACAAAAAATTAGCTGGGCATGGTGGCGCGTGCCTGTAGTCCCAGCTACTCAGGAGGCTGAGGCAGGAGAATTGCCTGAACCCAGGAGGCGGAGGTTGCGGTGAGCCGAGATCGCGCCATTGCACTCCACCCTGAGTAACAAGAGTGAAACTCTGTCTCAAAAAAAAAAAAAAAAAAAAGTAGGAATTTGTTTTCAGTTCTGGAGGCTGGGCCAAAGATCAAGACTCTGGCAGATTTGGGGTCTGGGAAGATCCTAGTCTTTGCTTCCAAGATGGGGCCTTGGACACTGTGTGCTCACATGTCCAAGGTGAGGATGGAAAGGTAAAAGGGCCAAAAAGGGCCTGACTCATTTCCTCCAGCACTTTTATAAGGCTCTAATCCTTTCATTAGGGCAGAGCCCTCTGACCTAATCACCTCTCAATGACTGTACCTCCTAATAGTTTCACTGGGGATTAAGTTTCAACATAAGTTTTGGAGAGGACACAAACATTCAAGCTGTAGCAGTAAAGTAATTCATAACTCAGATTATAAATTTGCATCATATAATAATTTTCTTGAGATCCCTAATGGCATTCTACACCATTTAGGACATGCCTGCTACTTGTACCTACAAATGCTTCCACTGTATGTACTGTATAATCAAAATGTAGTCATTAAAATTGACAACTTGTTCCCTGACTATTCAATGTCCAGGTCTTTTTCTAAGCACAATTTTCTCATGAAATGTAACATCCATGATAGCATGAATCATTGTTTATTTCATTATTGTATTATGACTCTTAAAACTACCTGGCATTTAAGAAGGGGCTCAATAAAGAGCTATTGAATGTTGACAGTACAGATTATTTGCATGGACATATATAATATCCATGCAAACTTCTTAGCAACCTGGAAAGCACGTTTTCCAAAGACGTATGCTACATTATTATGAATAGTTATCTTAGAAAGTGAAGGTAAGTGCAGGGAGTGGAGGGAAAATGCCCTTTTTAAAAAACAAGTTCATGTTACCTATATGTTCATAAACATATAACTTGAACATTTTTATTAATTCTTTTTTTTTTGTTTGTTTGAGACGGAGTTTCACTCATGTTACCCAGGCTGGAGTGCAATGGCGCGGTCTCGGCTCACCGCAACCTCCGCCTCCTGGGTTCAGGCAATTCTCCTGCCTCAGCCTCCTGAGTAGCTGGGATTACAGGCACGCACCACCATGCCCAGCTAATTTTTTGTATTTTTAGTAGAGACGGGGTTTCACCATGTTGACCAGGATGGTCTCGATTTCTTGACCTCGTGATCCACCCGCCTCGGCCTCCCAAAGTGCTGGGATTACAGGCTTGAGCCACCGCGCCCGGCCATTTTTATTAATTCTATGTTTACATTTTTAAACATATGTTTTTACATGTGTGTGAGCTGATTTTCTACTTTTAAGTAGAAAAAGTATTCTGGAAAGAGAAGAGAGAAAGTGCAGTTAGTGCTTTCTCATTTATTAGAAGTTGGATTAAGGCAATTTTAGTGGGGGGTGGGGAACAAAGGTTAAAAAGTATACAGTTTAACAAAGAAGATGTCAAAGAAAATGCTGGAGGTATGGCATAGACCCTCTCAGTGTGGAAATTCCTTAGTGAGGTTTCCACCTTCTTAGTTCTTAAATATCCATGAATGAATGGATTATAATGAGTTGGCCCATGCTACCAAGCATGAATTTGAAACAAGGAACAGCAAATAGAATTTGCTAAAGTATGAAATAAATTACTATATTCAGAGAAAAAATTTAGAAGTCATCATGAAGATTCCAAACAGAGATCTAATTTTTAGAAAGAATTAAGCTGAAGTATCTCTAGGTGCTTTTTATCTCCAAAAATTATGAGTTGATTGATTTGCTGATTTGTAACAAAGACATGAGCAAATCACAATCACACTTTACTTCAATTTCTTTAAGCCTCATTGTAGACATGGAAAATATGTTTACCTCTAATGCAAGAAAGGCGTAGATAAATAGCAGAGAGTAGAAATAATTCAGGATGTGGCAATTTTATCTAATAAAACACATACTTTTGTCTTTATGGTGGGATAAATGCTGTGACTTCTACCATGTGCTTCATTTTTTAAAGCCTGTTTAAATGGGAGAAAGAAAAAAGTAACATACCAATTCACTTCAACATTTAAAAAGTAGATTTAGGGGCACAAGTACAGTTGTGTTCAGTGGATTATTATGTACTGGTGAAGTCTGGGACATCTCAACATTTTGATGCAGAAAGCAAACTAGCATTAGATAGATTTACTTCTATATCTCAGATCAGAGCAAATTTTTTTTTTTGGTCAAATGCATTTTTGGTCTATAATAAATAATAGTAAGAAAAGTGGTGCTTCGTAATGAAATTCAGGACTGTACTTATTCTGTGGAATGAATAATTCCTGCCTTATAGTAAAATGTTTCCATTGAATGGAATTATTTCTATGAGAAGCCCAAGTCTTTAAAGTGTTCTTAATCTTGTTATCAAGTGAATGTTCTGGAATTAAAAAGAATAATGTAAAGGAGACTTTTTCTTCTTTTACCTTGGAGCAAGATAATTGATATTACATGACTACATTTGGAAACTGTTGACATACTATTTTGTACACTGGGTTAAAAAAAATGCCCCTATCACTTTTTTCCTTTCTAATTTTATTGAATGTGTCTATCTCTAGGATGGTCAGAAAGATTGGCTTAGCTACAGGTAGGATTTGAAAGCAATATCATGCACATATCTTTATCCAAAGGCCTGGAGGAACATGAGTGCTGCCTCATATCAAGTCATTTGGTTTCAACTTTTCTGTTGAAAAGGATTCATTTATCCATTGCTTACGAATTCGTGTATCCATTGCTTACTAATTTGACAATCTTGATTTAGATTACTCGTGAAATTTTGTAAGATCATTAATCATTACTTTGGTCATGAAATGTAAAAATATAAAAATGTGAAAATCCATGTACAAAATACATGAATTTAGGATACACACATTCTGTAAAAATTCATTATACATGTTTCTTAATTTCATTTAAATATATAATTATGAGAATAAATTCTTAACATATTCAAGTGTTTTAGCATTGCATACTTAAGTATGCAGCAGTAAAATACTTCAGATATATGAGCTTTGGAATTAATAATTCAGCAAACTTAAAAAAGTTAAAAAGGATAGAGAAAACAATTAGAGAAAAATATTGATAATGTTTAGATTTGAATGATAGGTATGTATGGATTCATAGTACTATCCTCTCAACTCTTACATGTTTTCACAAATTTACATAATAAAAATCTAAACATTTTGACCTAATAGAGACACATCTAAGAGAGATTCATCTTCGATGAGTCACTAGAGATTTTTTATGTGATTTATGAACTAGGATTGACAACTTTGTCTATGTGAAAATAAACTTACAAAAATATAGAAAGAAAATTTTCAACAAAGGTTTAGTTTTGAACAAAAATAATGCCAAAACCTTTTAGTTAACCTTAGTTAGCTGTTTTGAAGTCTCTAAAAGCCCCAAAGTTAATTTATTCATTTATTCATCCATATATATTTAAGAAGCATGTATTGATTACTCACTGAAGCCAGATATTAAGCTAAGATTTGGTAATATAAAGATGAAGAAAGCATGGTGCATGCCTTGAGGAAACTAACTGGAAGAAACCAGATGTGTGAGTGTGTGTATGTATGTGTATATACATCTATATCTATTCGTGTGTGTGTGTATATATATATATATATATATATACACACACATATAAAATTATAGGAATGTGGATGAGTACTAAATGGACGACTGTAGGGAGTTATATGTGGATGCATAGAGTAGGAAAGAGACTATGCAGGATGGCAGTAACCTGAGCAGAGATAGAGGCTATTCTTGATAAAATAATGTGTGCAAGTTTATGAAAGAGTGAAGGAGTACATATGTTTTTCAGTCAGTACAAAATTGACTCAAAAGTCTGCAAATAACATGCATGTTAAATGCTACGGTAGGACATTCAAAATGCATGTTATTTGCAGACTTTTGAGTCAATTTTCATGTATGATACAAAGGCACTGTGACAATTAAAAAGGCTATGTCAATATAAAATATAATGTGTAGATGTGAGAGTGCATCTAATAGTGGCAGCAATGGCATTTTTAATGTTCAATATTTGGCTGCAAGTGAATCCAGTCTTATTTCATATGAATCTCACATCATTTATCCCTAGAAGACCATAGGTCTCAACCTGGGACACTTGCCCTCAGGGGACATTTAGCAATGTCTGGGGACATTTTTGATTGTCCCACGTCTGGGAACTTTCTATTGGCAACTAGCAGGTAGAGGCAAGGGATGCTGCTACATGTCCTGCAAAGCACAAGGTAGCCCCATACCCCCTAAAATTACCTGAGCCAAAATGTCAGTAGGGTTGAGCCTGAGAAAGCCTGCTGCAGGATTACCATTGATCATGTTTTATAAAACGTCCAAGGAAAATGATGCTGTGAATTCTGTTTGTTCATATATTCAAATGTTTTAGTACAGTATATTACACTATAAATCATAAAACATATATACCTGTAAACCTACTTCACATTTGAAGATCTAAAACATTCCCTGTTCTGTGACATCTACCTGTGTGCTCTCTCTCTGTCTCATCTTCTTCATTCCTTTCAAGGGGTATCACTATCATGAATTTTATATTAATCATTCTTATTGTTTTTTTTGAAATATTATTCTTATATAGTTTGATTTTGCTTGGTTTTGCACTTTATAATAGCAGTATTATCATCTAAGTATTCTTCAGCTATGTATTTTTATTGCAATCAATGTTAAGTTTTGAAGAGTCTTTCACACTGTTGAGAGTAGCTGTATTTTGTTATTTTTCCCACATGGTGATTATATGCAAGATTTGCAAGTCCATAAAGCCACTTTTCTTTTTATCAACATTTAGGCTGTTTTCAGTGTGTTTTTAGTATTAGAAACATGTACAACAGTTTCTTTAGTGCATATACTTAGAAGTGAGTTACTAGGGCATAGGGCATATGAATGAATGCTTAGGTAATGCCACACATTTCCAAAGACTATTACAATTTATAGTTCGACCAACAGACAATATGAGTGTTCCCCTTCATCTACATGTTTGCCAATACTTAGTTTCCGATTTTTAAATTTTTTTCCAATCTGATGAGTCTAAAATAACTCATTGAACTTTTAATTATGCTATACTTTTATTACTAATGAGGTTGAAAACTCTTTATATGTGTATTGAAATTTATGTCCTCTTTTGTGAAACTCTAATCATATTTCTTGCGTATTTTTTCTGTTGGAATATTTGCATTTTTCTTATTGATGTGTGGGACTTCTTATATATTTACCAATTCTCTTGGGCAGTGTCACAGATTAATGATCCCAGGCAATGTTTGGAGTTTCTATTAGTCATCTTATCAGATCTTTTTTTTATAGAAATGAATTTTCTGATGAGTAGATGATAAAGTAATAGATATAATAATAAAGTAAGATGCAAAAACTGTTGGATATTCTGTAATATAAACAAAACAAAACAAAAATGTCCTTTAAAGGTCATGTGTTTTCTCAATAAATGAATGCCAGATAATAACTTTTCATTTACATTTAGAATGTATTATTATTTTTACCTTTTGAAAAAGATATGCAACAGCTCTAATTTCCCCTACTTGGAGAGGATACATACAAAATGTTGAAATGAAGTAATGCTTGTTCATGCCTTTCTATATATGGAAGCATTCCACTGATACCACTGAGTGTCACACACATGCACAGGAATTCAGAAGTTAGCTTACTGAAATTGAATATAATAACCATTGTAAGATCAAAACAGTTTGATTAGTTCTTCAAAACAAGGATTTGGATCAACGCAAAATGCCATCTGTCTAATGCAATTGTGAATGTAGGTGTTACCCCTTTTCTAATGATAAGCAACCTATATAGTCAATACCATATGTGTTTAATATGGAAGCGGATTAGCTGAATGAAGACAGTTGATTTTCTTGGCTTGGGATGTTTCTTTAACATATTTTCTGTGGACTGATTTGTGTAAGCTCAAATGGCATAAATAAAACTGTGGTTTTTACTTTCCAAAAATTACGGACTGAAGTAATTTACTGCAGAATAGGGGAGAGTATTTTGACGTGCCAGTGTTAATAATGTGGATGCTTTAACCGAGAAAAAGCTCCGTGATTTTGGAAATGAAACTCCTAAATATGGTTATTTACCATTCATTGCTGAGCTGAAACTATTACAGCCATGAAGGCACAGAAGAAAAAGGAAGAAAAGATGAGTTTGACCTCATAATGATTATATTCTGGAAAAATGAAAAAGCACTCACGTTCCTGACAAGCATGGGGAAGTTTAGAGGTTTTGATACATTTGTCTGAAAATAAGTGGATAAAGTCATTTTTAGATACTATTTATCTTTAATAGTAATATTGGTGAAAATGTCATGTGCATATAGAATTAAGAAAAGATGAGTTAGACATTAGATACGGATACAATAATGATTCAATGGAAATTGATGAAATACCTAAATATGAGCAGAGGTTCCATTCAGTTTTAATCATAGGAATGGGATAAAAATATATTAAAAATGAAAAATAAATTATTAAGCTGTGCTTGTGTATAAAGGAAAATAAATAGTGACAAATGTCAAAAACAGGAAAAGCATAATTGGATTTGATTATCAGACGAATAGATGGTAAAACCAGGGTTCTAACTCAGGTCCATCTGATGGATGGGCTGTTCTATTTACAATTATCCATAATCTTTATGATATGTAAAAGTTGTGCATGAATAGAGATGAATAGTGCTAGTTTGTTGAGGCAGTATTATGTCAATTAATGAGCTATACAAATGTAAATTGGTAGAAAATATTGATGCAAATGTTTCCATATGACTCAAAAATTGAATTTTCTTTATGTAAAATTTCAGTATCAAAACTTTCTATTTGGCGGGAGAAGAAATATTGTTTAATATGAGATACTAGTTTCTGTTTTGTCCTTCTTATTTTTATGCTAGCAAATTCCCTGATGGTAGCCAGGCCTTTGGGCTTCTTTGTCTTTGGAGCATATGTTGTGTTAGGCTGAAAGAGAAAGTTGCTTGACAAAAGCCCTCTTCCTGGTTTTTGTTCTCTGAATCCTAAATGTTGAGGGTTTATGCCCAGAAGGGGAGGGGGGAAACTGAACTTGTGAATAAGATGGATCCTTAAAGGGTCAGAGGGGCCAGTGAGTTGGAGCATCTGGGAGTAGTGAGGACTCCGTTTTCCTCATTTTCTTTGTTCCAGGGCTGCAATCATACCGAAGAGGAAAAGGCCGCCTGGTATATTTAGGAACAACATGTTAGTGTGCTAGGTACTAAGGTTCTCAGCCTCAGTGAGAATCTTAGTGCTCAAGTTTTAGAAACACCAAAGAGTTGACAATTTCTTAAGGAATTACACAGCCTGGGACTACAAATATTTTTGAGGTGACCAGATGGACCAAAGACCAAAGAATCTGCTTACCAGATACTCTTTCTAAATATAAAAGACTCTAAAGATCTCTAGATTCTCTAGAGAGGGAAAAAAAAATCTCAATAATGCACACAACTGAAATTCCTCCTTTCTGTTTAGTAGAATCTCAGAGTCATGTATAATTTAGATAAAGAGAGAGTTTTTGGACTTTATTAGAATATTGTAATAGTCATACTTCTGTAAAGAAGACAGGTCCTGGGGAAATAGTAAATAGCAGATCTTTATACCTTGACTAGTTTCTAGCAAGCCATGGAAAACTTGAAGTAGAGCTCTAAGGTAGAGAAAACTTATAGTCATTAAATATTTTTAATTGCTTCCAAAATTACAGCATCAATGTGGGTGTCAGAGTGATCGAGTTCATCTCAGTTCTCTTTCTCTGAAATCTCTTAAACATAGATGTGAAAATGGAGAAAGGAAAGGCCTTAGGATAGATACAGTGTATTTAAAAGGAAGTAGAGAGAGATTAATCCTGGAACAAAGACAGGAAATAGAGGAGACTAAGGCTCTGGTTCATGAGCCCACCTTGGTCTCACTGGAGCCAGATATGGAAGAGGATATTCTACTGAGGGTAGCCAAGTTCACCCGTCTGGATCTGGCAGCCTCATCCAGACTGGGAAATGCTACCAGTTCCTCATCTTCGGTATTTTATTTTCTGTTGAAAGATTAATGATTACTCTAGCCTCAGAGTGGGTGAACTTTTTCATATGTCTGCTTTAGTGAGCCTACTGGAGTCTGGCTGCTTGCCTTACCTGGCAGTTAAAAGGCAGGATATACCCTTCTGAAACTCTGTGGGTGGAAGAAAATTTGCCTTGGCCTGTGTTTGCTTTAGACAAACCTGCTAACCAACAACTCTAGCAGCAACCAAGAGGTTTTGGCAAGCAGCCAGTTTCCTAAGGTTACACATAAATCTTTAAACATGATTTGATAATAATATAATAATACCATACGTTCTTCATTTTGGTGGCAATTAAACCAAAGCGTATCTGACCACAGTGGACCAGCTCAACTAAACTATCATGAGTTACCTTCCTTATTTAGGCTGTGAAATGTGGCAGAATGAGTAAGTCCATTGTTGAGAAAAATCATACCCATAAAGAAAATTGGAGTTGATGGTTTTGTTACATAGATTTGGGCTTTGTGTTAAAATTCTAGCTGCAATTTTGAAAATGGAGAAAAAATAAGAAAAGTTTATAGAACAACAACCCTGCTGGTAGCATCTTGATGAACTAGTCACAGAATGTTAGATTTGTGTGGTGTTTACGGGTGAATAATGTGAAGTCCCATAACTGTGATGTCTGACTCTGCCTAAATGCTAATTAATAATAAAATATTACTTCTTAAATATTACCAAAAAGTGTTATTCGGAAATAAAATTATAATGCTTTTTAAAATATACTTAGGGCATTAAATCAGTATTCTAAGAAAATTTGGCTCCAGTTAACATTTGGCAGTTTTTCAAAACTTTTGGGATATATTCACATAGGCATTTGGTTGAAATTTTAGGAAAGACGATTTATTAGTTCATTCTCAGCTTTGCTTATCATTTTTGAATGCCACCATTCTTGCTTTATAATCAGACATGATGCTTGCTTAATTTCATTTTAAATTTGTCATGCACTTTTTGTTTAAACGACTTTGAGTAAGGTATCTTCATCAATAAAGTTTTGATGTAGTATTTGGTAACATTTACTTCAACCAGTTTGCTCTGCCTTTTGACACAAATCGGTCATATCTTTATTGCTAAGCAGTTATATACACTCATAACTTGAATATGCTCTGTATCAGTCATCATTAATTGATTTTTCATTGGAATGTGAGACATAGTAATGTAATGAATATGAGATATTTTGTCTAGACTCAGTGGACAGCATGAAAAAGTTTAAGACACTAATAAATTATTTCCAAGTACATAATTGGGTATTGATACAAATCTAATGTTGATCCTAAAGTGAAATCTAGATTAGCTAATGGAGAAAAAAACAAATGAATATAAGATTTGTCTTGGGTAAAATTGTTAACATGGAAAATGTTTTTTTCTTTTTCTGTCTTGGTCTTCTCCATCCTTGCCAGTTCTCACACCTGTGCTACCAAGAGACTGGACTCTGAACCTTTGGCAGCCTTCTCCTCCCCACTAGCACTAGAGCTTGCTCCCACAGTCACTATATTCCCCTCCCTTCCCATCAAACACACACACACACACACACACACACAAACATACACACATCCCTTATTGCAATACATCTTTAATGCGTCCCATTAATTACCCAGTATTCAACTAGCTGTTATCCAGTCAACTAGTAAGCCTATAGTTATTCAGGGTAATAAGATTTGTAAATCTTGGTGCTTAAATGGAATATTATAAGATACTGGTTTAGGTAATTCTATCAGTTATACAGGAAACGTTTTTTCCAAAATAAAAGCATGCAATTTTTCTTCATTCATTCTTATCCAATGCTAATACATTATAATATTTGTCATTGTGGAATGATATGTGTATATATATAATTATATACAATATATGTTATTAAAATATTATATATAATATATAATGTCTGTGTGTGTATATATATCCATCATACTATTGGAGGGATATATGTTATATACATAATAATGGATATGTATTTGTATATATATATATATATACACACACATGCTACTGGATACAGACACACACACATCCATACAGTATACTACTGGAAAGTGGTGCTAATATATAGCTTTCTTCTGACCTATCCCTAGTAGAGACAAGAGAGCCCTGTCAAATGTCCTTAACAGTTAAAAGTTCAAACTGCACAACATTTCCCTAGTTTTAACTGGCACATCTGGTTTTTTTCCTCCATTTTTTCTGCCTTTTTTCTCCATTTCTCTCCAACAGTTTTGACCTAAATAGCTGGAAAATTATGCCAAGGAAGGGTATCACACTGGATATAAAACTACAAGTTTAATAAAGCCTTGAAAAACTTTCGAGACAAATCATAGTAGGTATTTGGGGATTAGGAGAAGAATTTTGTAATTATGAAGCGTATGATAAAAATCCCTGTGGCCTGGAAGGACTGACTCGAAATGGATAGGTATGGGAATGGGGGAGGCCATGGCCCCAGGAGTTTAGTTGATTTAAGAAATTTGGAAGACAAAGGAAGAACATTTGTCATCTTAGCAAATGAACATAATTCCAGATGGGCTATGCCCCCATGTAGCTTATTCAATTATGGCTCCCATTTCTAAACATTCCTAGCACTAAATGGGGTATAAATGCACAATAAAATCACATCTTCAAATATTCATTTTGGGATCAACAAGTAATAACTAACTTGTTGATTTAGCAAGTCCATCAAATCCTAAGTTTCCTATTAATGTATTTCTGCTGCTGGTTCATTAATGTTGACAAATGGTAGCATTTATTAGCTGGCACCAAATGTTTATGATTGAAAATGCTTTAATCCAGTAGCCTGATTATCCCTGTGAATTGGGAAAAATATTAAACATTCAAGTTTTTCAGCAAATATTGTTTGTTCGAGTCAAGGAAACCATTAAACCATGGCTTTAAGAACACATGACTAATCCAAGGAGCTATGAAGCAGTGAGTTAAAATATTCCACCTAGATGAGATGAAAACAATGTGAAACTACAGCATAAGAATCCTACTGGCCTATGGGTAAGAATGCCAACTTCAAGGCTTACATTCAGAGATACTTGGAATCCCACCTCTACCTGTATAATTAAGGGCAATAAGTCTTTGGGGAAACAACGTAAATCATGACCTTTAGTTTTCCCATGAATAAAATGAAGACATTATTTGTATCTACAATATTCAGTTGTCACAATAATTAAATAAGATAATGCATGTAAATTACTTAGGAAAAAGTGTACCTGTGAGCACTTAGTATCTGGCACTTGTGCTAACCCGGACTTTGGAACACAATACAGCAGAAACCTCTTTCGCTCATCAGTGAAGCTTTCATGCCTCCCCAAGTGGAGCTCTCTAGGCTCCTACAAATCATACGAGTAAATAGTCATCAACTTGAGGTTTAGAACTGATTATTATTTACATGAATAGCTGCTTGAATGAAGAATTAATACCACTTCTATACAACATTATTATTTGATATATACTGGATTTGTTCAAGCACAATGATTCTCAGTTATCTGTAATTAAGGTTTTAAATAAATAGTGAAGTAAGGAAGAACGCAATAAAAGAAATGTACATACTTCTCTTAAATGTATTTTAATGAGCCTGCCATTAAAGACCCACAAATAGTTAGTTATTTTCTACTAGGCAATGATACAGGTGCCTATTTCTAAGATTTCTCAGGAAATCTCAGGAAATAATTTAATTGGTACTTTACATAATTTTTTGTTAATGTCTTTATTCTAAGGGAACTTGTTCTGTGAAAGAGAAAAGAGAAAGCAACAATTTAAAAAGCATTTGTGGGAAGAAAGGTTACATTGAAAATATAATGAATAAAGAATTTTTGATCTAACTACAGTTTAAAGGTTAAGGTAAACTGATCAAGAAGTGTGAAAATATAGTGGTACATAAACATTACCCTGATATTGAGATTTTAGCTTGTGTTTTCTCTTTTCTCTATCCCTAGCAAAATAGGAGTGTGTTCTCAATTCTGAAGTAAACATTGTTCATTGCATCATCTTATAGGCATACAGAACAAGGAAAATAGAGTTACTCATCTGCTTAGAAAAAGAGCCATATTTAATCAATTTCCTCACCTTTTTCCATCTATGTCATCTTCTGCCAGGAGGAATTTACTTTACTGTTTAAGTTACAATAGAACTGTTTTAGCTTGTAGGGAATCAACAACATTTTTACACTCGTGTATCACCTTATATTTCTAAAGCCATTAAATCACAAACTTCCCATTACAAAATAGCTTGTTAAGAGAATGATATTAGTTGGCACTTTACCATATTGAGAAATCAAAACACAACTTTGAGTTTATATGAGTCTGGACACATACGCACACTCTCTGGAATCGAACTAGTTTAATACTTTCAACCCTAGCAAATTTGGCTTTCTGTCTTGTCTAATAAAAAAATCCATTCAGTTGTATGTTATTGCTGCTTTTGGAATAACATGTTAAACCTTTAAGTGTATTCATGAAAATTAACTGCTTTAAGACGAAGTTTGTGAGCTTTTAATTTCCCTTTGAGTGACTTATCCAAATAAGTTTATATCTGTTTTTTTCTATTTCTCCAAAACTAAAATTTTGTCAATCCATGTGTTTTATCAGTGCAAGACTATCAATAATAACAACCATCACTTATTCAGCACACACTATAATAAAAAGAATTTATACTATACCAGTTTTACAGGTAGGTATAATTAGGAAAAACTGAGGTCCATATTAACATGGTAAGTAACTTTTCTAAAGCCTTAGGAGTAGTAAACATTTTTTTACATTCTGTACATATATAAAGCATCACTCTTTTTTGGACTTAGAAGCCACAAAAATAATTTTTTTCAAAATTCTCTATCTTTCTGATTACAATATGAATTTATAACTAAGATGTGTTAAAAAGTTATTCAACATCTACTGTGTAACAGTTATAGTGGATTAGAGGCAGAAATTTATCATGAAAACAGATAAATTACTACCTAAGCCCTGCGGTTCAGGTGTTTACAATCTAGTGAGAGATGGCATTTAAGCTGATTATAAGACCACTAACTGGAAGGAAAAGGGAAGAACACAACCTGTGTTAGCCACAAAACCCCCTACCTTCCTTCTGCTTTCTAGGGTGAAATATTACATGTTATTTCAAGGTTTTCTTTTGAAAAATCTATTTTTTGGATTTTATTTATTTATTCAAGTATTCAAATACTGCAAAATTCTAAAAAACAAAATCATATAGAAAATAAGATGAAATTGTTTTCTATGTTAAAATATTTTAAATTTAAATTGTAAGGCTTTGCAAATATAAAGCAAGATTTAATAAAGAAAATATTCACTTTCAATGAATACAAACTCTCTAAAAATCCTCAGAGTTTTCTGCTGATTTATCTAATTCTAGTCATCAAGAGTTTGCGTTTGTTATTATTATTTTGAGACAGAGTCTCATGGTGTGGCACAACCATAGCTCATTGTAACCTCAAATTCATGTGCTCCAGTGATCCTCCCACCTCAGTCTCCTGAGTAGCTATGATTCCAGGAGTACAGAAGTGTGCCACCATGCCTGGCTAATTTTTTTTTTTTTTAACTTTTTTATAGAGACAGATTCTCACTATGTTTCCCAGGCTGGCCTTGAGCTTCTGACATCAAATAATCTGCCTGTCTAGGTCTACCAAAATTCTGAGATTATAGCAATGAGCCACAGTATCTGGCCATTCTTGACTGTCACTGAGTCACTACATAGTAGGAGTATTCAAGAACTAAATCCTGTAAGGATGTGGCTGACTGTAGCAGCAAGCAGCATTATGCCAGACTCTTCCCACCTTCTCTTTGCAGTTTCTATTTCCTTAAAACTAGTCATTCCACGGCCTCTTCTAGAGTAAGATCTCCCAAGCAGTCCTCTTCTAAGGGTACTGTTTGGAAGCATGAAAGGATACATATTCCTTCCAACTTATGAAATCACACTTTATCATTCTGTGCATTTCGGCCACCATCCCTTGAGGTCTCGAGGAACTTACATAAGACTGGTGCTATCCTCTTACGCTTTCTCTGAAAGGTAGTACCATTGCTGCTGTTTTCTTGCATTTGCTGGCAGTACTGCATTTGTTGTCCATAGTTCTCCTATCTGCTTAAAGAGGGAGAAGTTAAGCCAAAATGACACCCCTTCCATAATCTCCCGTTATTATCTTGTTGCTGCTTCATTGGCCTTTGAGGATAGTTCTTGATGAGCTAAGAGTGACTTCCATTTCTGCCTTTTTCTTGAGCAGAGGAGAGAAACTGATGGAGAGAGTGAGGTTCTCAATACTAACTCTGGTTGAATCCAGCAGCATTCACCCTGTGCAACATCTTCAGTTTCTCAGTATTGTAGCCTCTCATGGTCAAGTGTCCTTTATTTGTTTATTGATTCAACAAATGTTTACTGACCCCTACCTTGTGCGGTAGGCACTGTGCTGAATGCTGAAGATAAAATAAGGAATTTGATAGACACGATCCCTGCTTTCATAATGTATAGAAACTTTACATCACATCACTTCAAAGAATTTTTGAATAGTTGAGTACTGCCCAATCCCTCTATCAAGGAAGTCAGTGGGATATGTGAAAAGCCATCCATATTCTTAGTACTTTTTCCCCTGAAACTGATGAGGTGGAGCACATGCCAGAACCTCCCTCCCCAACCTCTCACCTAACTTGATCGTAGTCATTGTTTAAGTCCTCCCCTAAGGATGTGTACATCTGAAAGCAATCAGTTGTCCCTTTATTGAGGATCTAGGTGACTCATCTCTTTCTTTTAATTATTTTTTGTGACCTCAAAGTCATCTGGATACCACTTTGTCAAAATTTGTATTCCAGAAAATTAGCTATATTTAAACAAACACCCTGTGTTTTATGCCATTTGGGCTATATAAAAACAAATTCATTAAAACTCACAGATAAAACTAACTTTATAACCTTATTAAACACGTTCTTTTAACTTTAGTATTATTCTCAAATTTATTTGTGTTTCAGAGTTAACTGGAAAGGAGAATCAAAATGCAGACCTTCTGCCTTCATGCTCAGAGATATATATGTAGCAATTCTTAAATGGGATTAAGGAACCTACATCTTTATTTTTAAATTTTGCATTTTTATTGAAAATAGTCTGTGGATCAACCCTTGAGAAGTATTACTTTAAGTAAGACATAAATTAGTTGCAGAGGTAGAATATCTGATAGGACAGTAATATGTCTATCTACTTACTAAAGTATTACATATTTTTAGAATAATCTATTGAGAATAGATATATGCATTCTAGGGACATAACATATAGTTGAGTCTAAGGGAAAAATATTATCAAAACATATATTAATCATATGTTTTTAGAGCAAATGTCTTAGCTTAATGTATATTGGATTATTTCTAATTCAATGACCAGTAGTACTGTTTGATTTCCCAACTGGTATAATACATCAAATTAATGTGGTTTAGTAGATTAATGTTTATATAAAGATTATGCCTAGTGGCTATTTATAATCTAGAATAATATCCATATTCCTGTATGCAAAGAAAGTGTTAGTAGAATAGCTAATTGCATTTGTTCTACAACACCTTTCAAAAATAAAATTAGGCCAGGTGCAGTGGCTCATGCCTGTAATCCCAGCACTTAGGAAGGCCAATGAGGGTGGATCAACTGAGGTCAGGAGTTCAAGACCAGCCTGGCCAACTTGGCAAAACCCCATCTCTACCTAAAAAATACAAAAATTAGCCATGTGTAGTAGTGGTGCACGCCTGTAGTCCCAACTACTCAGGAGGCTGAGGCAGGAGAACCACTTGAACCTGGGAGGTGGAGGTTATAGTGAGCTGAGATTGTGCCACTGCACTCCAGCCTGGGCAACTGAGTGAGACTCTGTCTCAAAAAAATGAAAAAAAAAACACACAAAAAAAACACAAAAAGAAGGCTTTGTCTTATGTATGACAGATTGAACACGCACATTAGCCTTCACATTTTCTCCAAACTTCATCAAATGAAAATAATCCCAATGGAGAAGAGCTTAGTTGAAATATTAGGAAAAGGGAATGGATAGGAGACATGGCAGCAATGATATTATGAAAAGAGAATACGAAAAGATTTCACAGCAACAACAGTTTGGAAAGCTGAAAAGCAAACAGGTAAGTAGTAACTGATTTAGCAAACCAGGAAAACTGGATCCCAAACTGGAATAAAGAAGGCTTAGACCTGATCCAATCTACCAGGGAACGCCGCAAACGTTTAGGAGTTGGAAGTACCAGATTCTCTAAAATTGGGACAAATTGACATTCTACATAGGAAGATTTGCTGAAAGCCTGTTTAAAAAGTAATCAGAGCACCAGCCTCTCCCTTGCCTACAACCAGATGTCTGTTGCTTTATCACCAGAAAAGTTAGGTTTATTACCTGCAGAAGATAAAGCAGATGCTGATTGATTGGGGGATGCCAGGCATAGTTAAGTGGGGGGATAATTCTTTCAAAAATCTGGAGATTACCGGAAATTTTACTAGAGCCTGTTGAAATTCCAACCTCCCCCTGGGCTCCCAGAACCTGGCACTAGACTTCATCTAACATAAAAAGATTAAACGTATCATTTGTGATAAATGAGAACAACCCAAAAGTAAGATCCTACACATCCTTAGAATGTTTCCAAACAAAACCATTCTGTGGGCCTGTAAAGTGAAAATCTCCACCTACTCACTCAGAGCGTGTAATCAACTTTTTAGTGGCCCAGTTTTATAGATGAGCGGACAGCTATGGGTCTCACATGGTATTTGAGGAAAGACTTAAAATCATGGGATCCAGGAAATTAAGTCTCCAACATAAGAGAGAGGGAAGGGATTCCTTAGGCAATTGTGAAGAAAGGTCCCCAAATAATATTTGTGTAGCTGATCTATAGCCAATGAGATGGCTCTTGAAGAGAGTTATTCAAGAAGATGAAATTTTTTAAATATATTGAGAGGAGATTGAAGCAACTGAAACAGAGTTTTGGGGACATAATAGTGAAAAGTACAAAGATAACTAAGCAAAAAATGATATAACATAATTTTTCCAAAGGGAAAAAAGTTATGAAATCATAATATGTTTCAGCTATCAAATTTATTTATATACTTTATATCTTAATCATTTTTATAATAATGTAAAAATCAAATATTGATTTAACAATTTCAATATATTGGGAGAAGGGATTGTGTGTATATGCCTACTGGAGGTTGGTGTGGGAGGATGAGGCAGATAGAATTCTCAGTAGATGTTCCTCCAAGGAAGATATGCAAATGGGCAGTAAGCAGATAAAAGATGCTCAACATAATTAGGCATCAGAAGAATGCAAATTGAAACTACAGTAAGATACCCCTCATGCCTGCTATAATGGTTAGAATCAAAAAGTCAGATTAAAAGTGTTGGAAGGTTGTAGGAAATCAGAACTCACACTGCTGATGGGAAGGTAAAATGGTGCAGCTGCTTTTGAAAAACAGTCTGGCAGATCCTCAAATGATTAGTTGCCCTATGACCCAGAAACTCCACTAGGTATATACCCAAGAGAAATGAAAACATGTTCGCACAGAAACTTGTATATAAATATTTATAATAGCATTATTCATAGCAGCCAAAAAGTGGAAACATCCCAAATGTCCATCAACAGAAGAATAGATAAACAAAACATGGTATATCCATACAGTGAAATGAGTGCATGCTGATACATGCTACTACTTGGATGTACCTTAAAAACACATCAAGTGAAAAAAACGAGTTACAAAAGTTTACATATCATATGATTCTATTCAAAAGAAATTCCAGAATAAGGAAATTAATACAGACTAGTGAAAAATGTAGCAAGTAGATTAAAGCAGATTACTGGTTGTTTAAGGCTGGGAAAAGCGGGTGGTGGTGGAGGCAGAACAAGTGATAGCTAAAGAATACATGATTTCTTTCAGAGGTGATGGAAATGTTAAAATATTGACTGTTGTGATGGTTGCATAGATCTGTGACTGTACTGAAAACTATTTAATTGTGCACTTTAAATGGGTAAATTGTGCACTATGTGAATTATAATGCTGTTTATAAAAAAAGGAAAGATTGAGAAGCAGGAAAGCAACCATTGTTTAGAGATTGAAGGTAAACACTAAAACGTTACAGCATTAAAATTGGTTGTTTCTAGGGCAGAATTCCTCACTCTATTGACATTCATTCTTTACTGCGCAGAGCTGCACAGTGCATTAAAGAATGTATAAAAACATCCCTGATTTGTACCCAACAGATGCCAGTGGCAACTCTCTCTCCCTTCACCATTTGTGACAACTAAAAATGTCTCTAGATGTTGCCAGAGGGCTCCCAAGGGAAGGAGGATTTCCCTAGTTAAGGACCACTGGTCTAGGAATTGTGAATTGAGGGGGAAGAGAACTGCAATATGTAGGTATGGATATTTTTTATAACAACTATTTAAAAATTGTTTAAATATTTGACTATATAACCTGCGAATGTATCTATCTTAGTCAGCTTGAACCACTGACAAGATACCACAGAATGGATGCCTCAAACAACGGAAATGTATTTTTTATACGTAGTTCTGGAGGCTAAGTCCAAGATCAAGGCTCCAGGCAATTCTGTTTCTGGTAAGGGCTGTCTTCGTGCTTGTAGATGACTGCCTTCTTTCTGTATCCTCATATGGCAGAGAGGAAGAGAGAGGGGAAGAGAAGAACAAGACAGAGAGAGAAAGAGAGAGAGAGAGAGAGAGAGACAGAGGGAAATACTTTCTTTTTATAAGGCCACCAATCCTATTGGATTAAAGTCCCACCTGAATGACCTTAATTACTTTCTAAAAGCCCTTTCTCCAAATATAGTGACATTTGGGTTAGGGTATCAACATAAGAAATTTGTGGGGACACAATTCAGTCCATAGCAATATATAACTTTGAATAAAATGGAAACTAAACACTGGATATTTCTACAGAAAATCTGTGATAAAATTAGCCATAAAATATATTTCTTCACCAAGATGTCAATGAGGTGAAGAAATTAAGAATGCTGGTTTTTGCTGTTACCTGGTTTTTTTATTTTTTTAATATTTATATTCATTTAACTAATGTTAAAGTTTTATTGTAATTTTTGTAATGTGTTTTTTAATAACTATCTCAATATATCTGTGTTATAAAAAAATCCAACCAGCTGTTTATAGGTATGATTTTTTTTATTGTTTTACTTGTTTTGCTTCAGATAGACTTGAACACAAATCTTTATCATATTTTTCAAGAGACTGATAAGAAAAGGTGACATTTAAGAGAAACATTAACCTAATTGTCCCTCAGGCACCTTTATTTTAGACCTAAAATGTATAGGTAATTGTACTATTTTAAGAAATTGTTATCTATTATTCAAAGCCTTAATATTTAATATTAGAAATAGATATTATTTTAGTTGGTCTAAGACATTCTCCTGGCACACTAAATTCATTCCGTGTAGAGGTATTTCTCTGCATGTTCAACCATTTGAAGAGAGATTCAGTTTAAAGATGTTATTTGGTCAATTCATTAAAAAATCAAACCTTGGCAAAAGTGATCAAAGCTTTATTTATGTTTTTAGCAAATAATTAATGTTAGTTTTACTGTGTATATCATCAACATATAAAAGAAACAACAGAATAGGTACTTTTGAAAGAACTACCCCATTTATCAAGTAGACATTTTGGCTGCTTCACAAAAACAGCAGATTCCATCACTGATGTATATAAAGGCAAATTCAAATCAAATCATTTGTGTCACTTGGGGAAATTTGATTAATGAAACTTTCCTTGGTTTTATTAATCTTTCCACATTCTTCACTTCTCACTCTTGACACATAACCATTCCTTTTGGAAATCACCTTTATTTTCCTCACATTTAGTGCAGATTTAATAATCATTTAGGTTTGAAATTTTACCCACTGTATTTTTAAATAAACTATTTATCAGACCTTTATTTCTAAGCATGTGGTAAAGATCTTTTTAATTCTCTAACCTCTTGTTAATAAAACCCACCTGGTAAGGAAAATGAAACATTAAAATAATTGAGATTGTTTACCGCAAGCATTTTTTTTTTTTTTGGCCGTGCCTCTTAGATTATAAAAAGGTACAAACATGCAGCTTTGGATTGTAATACCAGAACAATAATGACTTTAGTAATCATTCTCTGTGTCATTGATAGGTTCTTGAATGCTGTCTTTGAAGCAAGCGTGAATAGAATCTAAATTAAGAATTCCTAAGCAAAACATATTTGATAAATTGTATAAATGTTTACCATGTCTGCTTAGTGAAGGAATGAAATATTACCTGCTTGAAAAAAAGGTAACTTTTTAAAAGTGATCTCTTGGTCATGTTTAATTGCATGGTTTTATTGCTTATTTTATGAACTGGCAAAAACACAGCAAACGATTCAGGCAGGAAGCATGGATGATGACCAGTATGACCCACCTCTCCTTAGAGAGCAAGGAAAAGCCAAATTTAGGTGGAGTCAAATGCTCCATGAACCTATTCCCAAGTTATGAAACTCTTTGATGAGACTCAGGTAGTAGTCTTTATCTAAAAATAGATAGAAAGTTAAAAATTTCAGCAGATTCATACTCAAAGTTAGGCAAAGGCTGATTTCACATTTAGCATATTTACAGAGAACACAAACCACTGGAGCCTGGAAATGCAAAAGAAACAAAATCATTTTATTCCTGCCTAAGCGTGTCATTTTCAGCGTTTCAGAACACAGTGGGAGACCGTTGATTAGGAGGGAGCTTCATTCCTACAGAGGAATTGTTTATTATTGCCCCGAGGATAAAAGCCTATCCCTAGTTTGGAATACTGTTCATGATTTAGATCCTGATTCCTTTTCCAACCTCATTACATCTTATTCCAATCCTTCACCTCCAATGCAAAATACTTACTTTAAACAAAGAATTGGCAGGCTTTCTGTAAAGCCAAATAATAAAGAGCTTAGGCTTTGTGAACCAGTCATGGTCACAACTACTCATTTCTGCCATTGTTACAGGAAAGTGGTAATAGATAAGACATTAATAAATGGATGTGGTTGTTTGTGATCAATACAACTTTATTTATAGAAACAAGTGATAGACCTGCTTTGGCCCATGGGCCCAGTTTGCTGACTCTTGCTCTAGACCAGCTCATTTACAAACTGTGAATTGTGACTACTTAATGGGGTATGAAATCAATTTTATAGACCAGTTTCTAAAAACAGGTCTTTACTTTTATTGCTATTAATATCATTCTTAAAATTCCAAGGTACAATAAGGGACAAAAATAAAACACATGTATATATATATATACATATGTTTTATTTTTTTGTTTTATTTTATATATATAAACATATATATACATATATATATAATATTTGTAAATAAAAAGATAAAAAGTAGTTATTTATAAATGGTAAATACATAGTCCTTAGAAACCCAAGAGAATCACCTGAAAACCCTGTAGAATTGTGGTACCCAAAGTTTGTACATATGGAAATCACATGTGAGAACTTCAAAAAACCCTAATGCCTTGCTCTTAACAGACTAAATTGGCCCAGCCAATGTTTTTTAAAAAATATCAAATAAATCAGAAAATACATAAATCAGTATGTATTTTGTGTAGTAACAATTGCTTTGTGAAGCATTGTTTTCAGATTTATATTACACATATATGTGTATACTGATTGCTAAGTAAAATCTATTTGTTACTTCTGGACATGGTCTAAAAAGTTTGAAAGCTGCCCTAAATTAAACAGAATTGGCAGAAGCTTAAAAATGGAAACTTCACTTTCTTCCCATATGATATGCTATTCAGAACAACACTTGAATTGTTACTAGAATTTGGGATAGAGAGGAGAGTCCCAGAGGCAAGAAGCCCTCCCTGAAATGCAATCATACTGGGCTCCTCTTTTTAGGACAATAGCCTAAATCACAGCTGGGAAGACAGGCAGGGAAAGAGCATCCCCGTCAGCTGCGCCTGGGCCAGCCAAGTAGCTACAATTCCAAATATCTTTCTACTTTTCCTCCTCCTCCTTCTTTATAATCATTCAAATCTCAAGTAAGCAGAATAATAAAATGTAAGGAAGTTTCAGATGGGGGCACAGTAGGGACCTGAAGCCCCTCACCTCCCTATCTTATCTCAGGTGAAGGACTTTTGTGGCATTTAATTCTTATTTCCTCTATTCTTCCACCTCATGATTTTGTTTATTTTATTTTTTATTCAGACGCGGTCTCGCTCTGTCACCCAGGCTGGAGTGCAGTGGCGCAATCTTGGTTCACTGCAATCTCTGCCTCCCAGGTTCGAGCCATTCTCTTGCTTCAGTCTTTCCAGTAGCTGGGATTACAGGTGCTCCCCTAATGACTGGCTAATTTTGGTACTTTTTTTTTTTTTGGTAGAGATGAGGTTTCGCCATGTTGGCCAGGCTGGTCTCAAATTCCTGACCTCAAGTGATCTGCCTGCCTCAGCCTCCCAAAGTGTCACAGATGTGAGCCACTGCACCCAGCCCCCTATTTTGCTTGTTTTAATTCCAAGTGTGATTCAAACATAAATTAAGATGAGAAAAGGGAGCTAGCCCTTTTAGGTTGTAACTCCTGGAACTGCACATGATGCTGAAGGAAATGTAGGTGATGTCAGTTGTACAGGTGGAGGAGGAGAGAAACATACAGAAGAAGGGTTACAAAGTGGCATGTTGTGATGAAACAGTGTTTTGGGGATAAAGGAATCTTAGAAATTTGTGGAGTAGAGGGAGCTGGATAAGGAAACCATGTAAAAATTAATCATTTTATTTTTTGGAGTTAGTCTTCATCTTTATGAAAGATGTAGAACATCTTTAGTGATAAGAGTTCCTGTGGTGAGAATTTCTTACAGATCACATCACATGTTAATTAAACACACAAATGGTCGAAGCAAGATAAAGCCTCTTATTTGGTTTTTGTTGCTGTTTTCTTTTAAGAAAAAAAACAGGAAATAATTTTACCTAGGTTATATCTCAAAACTGGAAAAGACGTCAAGATCATATGAAATTATCTTTTTTTGTTGTTGTTTATTTGTTTCAGTTGCTTATTAAATTGAAGTATTGAGAGAGCAAGTCAGAAAGAGTAAGCACAGAGAAGAAACTCGATCCCAGGTTTCAAGATTCCTGGTAATGGAGTGTTTTTACCAGGGCAATCCATTTGTCTTTACGTTCTTCTTCTCAAAGAAAAGGTTACATCTTGCTCTATTGTACTGTGCAGTGCAATCCAGTCGCACATCATTCATTGTTTCAGAGACTACTGATTAAATTCCTGTGATGTGCCAGTCACTCTACTAAGTGCTTCTCTCTAAAAGTACAATGAGTAGAATAAGTCCTCATCACTTATCCACTGTAGTAAGGGAAATAAATATTAAATCACTTTGAGAATATTCAGTTCTGGACAGGAAATACAGTTGAGTATGGATTTCCTAAAGTCTTATCTGCCAATTATCTCTCCAGGATGTGAGGACAGCATTCTAATTCCATTTTATGTTCCCAAATCCCAAGAAAATAAGAAATCAAGAAAAATATAACAAGAAAAACGAAGAGGTGTTGAAATGAAGAATTCTTAAAATCTAAAAGATTTTTGATTTGTCTTTTTGTAGTGTTGTCTTAAATTTTTGCATTAAACAATCTCCTTCAAGTTTCCCTAATTTATACATGTTTTACCCAGAAGAAATAACAGTCAGCAATGCATGCTAACTTTAAAAAGTCATGCTTATCACATGTTGGTTTCAAAGTCAAAAGTCAAACATCCTGTTTCCCAGTGATCCCCATATGAACAGCTGAATGCAAATATTTACATTAAAATTATTTTCATAGGTGCCAATCTTATGCTTTAACGTGGTTCAAATTAATCAAAGAGAAAACATACAAATCTTTATTCTGTAGTTTTTACAGTACAAAAGAAGTGAACTATTTGTTAAGTAAAATATTTTGGTATCTTAAAATGTATTCATTTTTAAACATTTTAAGATACCAGAATATTTCAGTACCTCTCTTAACTTGGAAAATAAATTTTAGATAAGTTAATGTCATGCCAATATGGAAGAAAAATATGGATATTTGAAGATGTTTCTATTAAGAATATTCCAATTGGCCGGGTGTGGTGGCTCACGCCTGTAATCCCAGCACTTTGGGAGGCCGAGGTGGGCAGATCCCTTGAGGCCAGGAGTTCGAGACCAGCCTGGCCAACACAATGAAACCCCGTCTCTACTAAAAATACAAAAATTAGCTGGGCATGGTGGTGTAGGAGAATTACTTGAACCCAGGAGGCAGAGGTCACAGTAAGTTAAAATTGCACCACTGCACTCTAGCCTGGGTGACAGAGTGAAACCCCCCCTGCCAAAAAAAGAATATTTCAATCAGGAAGCACACATGCACACAAATAACTTTTAAAAATATCCCTAAGGTTTATAAATTTTCCCAAGTTCTTTACTCCTTGTTTAATTTTTGTACAAAGTAGAAATAAATATACTTGAACAAATAAAATAGCAACTTTAGGTGCTTAATTATAGGGTTATTTATATAGTTATAATAGTAAGCAGATATTAGGGCAAGATGATTTTATTTTATAAATATATTTTATTGATAATGTGTGCTAGGATAAAACTTTTCATGCAATTACAAATACTACATCCTCTTTCATAAAAAATCTTTGGTAATATCATCGGAAAATGTCTGTATGTGAAAATGTATGTATGTATGTGTTTTTATGTGTGATGTATAAAATACATTTACAATATTAATATTTGATAAAATACAAACTACATAAAATTGATGTCTGCTGACTAGCCCTTTAAATTCTTTTTTTTTTTTTTTTTTTTTTTTTTGAGACAGAGTTTTATCTCTTGTTGCCCAGGCTGGAGTACAATGGCGTGATTTTAACTTACTGCAACCTCCACCTCCTGGGTTCAAGCGATTCTCCTGCCTCAGCTTCCCTAGTAGATGGGATTACAGGCACTCACTACCAGGCCCGGCTAATTTTTTTGTATTTTTAGTAGAGACTGGGTTTCATCATGTTGGTCAGGCTGGTCTCAAACTTCTGACTTCAGGTGATCCACCTGCCTAAACCTTCCAAAGTTCTGGGATTACAGATGTAAGACACGGCACCTGGTCCAACCTTGAATTTTTCTTTAAAAAAGAATATATCTTGGAAATTGTTTCATGTAGAATAAATAAAATTTATCCTGCTTTTTAACAGCTATATAGGGTTCCATTGTAAAATTCTTCAATGATTTGTTTAACCAGTACCTATATATGTAGTATCAACTTTTAGGACTCAAGATTTTTTATGATAACATTAATAAAGTTATTTCTGATATTTGTTTATAGTGAAAGGCAGTATTACAAAGTGGTTCTGAAGACATATGTTGAGACAGAATACCTGATTTATATTCTGCTACTGGTTATTTAAGATGTTTTAAAAATTAATCTTTTTGTTCTTCAGTTTTCTAATCTAAAAAATGGAGAAAGTCATATAACCTACTCACAGGGATATTGTAATGAATAATAAGCAAGGTTAAAGGCCTTAGAGTAGTGGCAGGAATCTTATAGCAAACAATCAACACTAAATCTAGATCTGTGCCCACTCAATGTAAGTATCATTCTCATCAATAATTCTCTTTTAATAACTGCATTATGCCCACGGCCTAGAAAAGTTGGCAGCACATAGAAAATATGATTAAGTAAAACTTGAATGCAAATCTGATTTGTTTATACATATAGAAAAATGCATCTATTTAATAACTTATGTAATAATTTTTAGATTGTAAATGAATATTAAGTGGGCCTTACAGATGGAGAGAAGACAGTATAATCAGATATAAAGATTAGGGAAGGGGAGAGAAGGAAAGATCAAAGTAAAGAGAGGAATTAAAGGCATATGAATGCCCACATTTTCCTTTTCTAAATGTTTGATCCAATTAGAGTTGAGTTTGCATCATTGAGAATATACTAATACTTGATTTTTGCTTAGTGCCCCTACCTAGCATTTAAGTTCCATGGATTCCAGCCACTTGGTTAGGGTGTCTGTCACTCTGCTCAGCCTTATCCTGACATCTTTCCAGATTACAGTACATCATGGATACACTAACTAAAGTCTAGTATGAATGGTCTGGTCAGCTGGAGCCAACCTAACTCTTGCCTATTTTAAGATTAAAATCTCTTTGTATGAACAGATTACCTGGGTTCACAAAATGTTTGTAAATTTTTTTGAAGTCAGGACCTAATCTTCATAAGGACTTGATTCTCCTTATCACATGCTTTTATGTGTATTTTATATAACATATTTTGCTAGTTTTTGACAGGCAGCTCAAATTTCCATAATTACCAAGAGTATACAGAAACAGCTATTAAGTCCTCTATACCTTGGTTAATGTGTTTATCAATCAGTCACTCTTTGAAAGAAAGCAAGGTCATGAGCAAACTAGAACAAATATGTTAACACAATCACTAAAGTACAGTTTTAGACCATGATGCTATTCATAATTTGCGCACCAAGTTGGAGTGCTCCGTGGTAGAAATGACCTTTATCCCTTTTATCAAGCATGTAATTTTCTAGTCATCTGAAGAGCTGCCTCTCCTGGTAGTTATAATTCTTTAATTACTATTTTAAACACTTATGTTGCATTCCAATGATTACTATGTGAATGATTTCAAATACTCTACCAGAATGATAACTTATAGTGGGGGTAAATGGGCAACTTGAATACTCTTTTAATCTCAGACCTTGTCTGGAAGATTTTTGTAGAAATATGACACTTTCATTATACAAAAAGTATTTACCTCTCCTCTTGAGCATATTTTTCACATATTTAAACCCTTTATAGTCTAGTTCATTAAAAAATCTAAAAGACTATATGAAGACAGAGAAAACTAATAAATCATTTTAAAATTTTATTGCATCCATTTTGTTCAATAATACTCTTTTTATGAAAATATATTTGTTTCAAATATTTATTTAAAAACTTGAGACCCTAATTATGTTAACTAAATTATAATTTATTTTATTGGTCACAGTTTGCAAATGAAATTAGTAGCTTAAAATGTTGAAAAAATTAAAGATTTGGATAAGAATAGATTTTATAATGAAGATTTGAACGTTACTTATCCAGTCTTTTCTTGCCTGTATAGATAATTGAATGAATATTTATTATTAAAATCAATAGTAAATTGAAGTTATAAAGAAATTGTGGCAATGTTATTTATCTATGCCAAGCTTAGTGCTCTTGTTAACAGCACTTTATAATTTATAGTTTACTACTTGAACCATTTTCATGGTTTAAGTTCTCATAAATTCCAGCTAGTTCTAAATAGTCCTTGTCATCAGATTTAACAAAGCTCCTATTCAATCCCTGATAATATTGTATTTCTATTCTAACTTCAAAGAAATAGATGAAAATATTGGATGTTACACTTGCTATTTTTTATATTGAAAGTTTTAAATTATTTCTTCAGGATTTATTTTTGTTTACTTGAGTTTCTCAAGTTAGAAATGCTTCATAGCGCATATGCTAAAGATTCGTTTTTATAATATATGTTATGTAGAGACTTTAAATTTTATTTATATTCAGTATTGTCATGCTAACTTAGATAACAGGTACTTTTGTCTTACCAAAAAGGGCATTATGCTAAGAATTCTGTCAAAAATTATATGTAAGAATGTATAGGTTCAGTAATTAAGTGTAAATTAGAGAATCATCTTCATTATATGTATAGACATGGGTTATAACATTTTTATTTAAAAGGTCATATGCCTAATTATTGCTAACTTACTCTTTTTCTTAGTTTTCTTAACCTTTAGGCAGAAAACTGGTTTTAGATAAAATCACTGTGTAAATGTTTTTATATTAATTGCCACAAATGATATAATTTGTTTCCCAAAATATCACTAATGACTTCAGGCAAAAAAAGAAAAGAAAAGGAAAACTCACAAAAATTCCCTGTAAATATTGAAAATATATATGATTCTGAGAAAATACGTTATGAAAATTCTATCTTAACTCAAGAAGTCTTTTCTACCAACTATGATTGATAACTGCCAATTTCAAGGATGAAATATTGAAATCCCAAAGCTAATCAGCACTTATAGCTTCCAATGTTTATAAATATCTTTGAATATATCTGAGGCCTTTCAACTGGAGTGTAGTTGTAACGTAAATTCTTGAATAGCTAAAATAATTGAACAGGAGTTGGCAGAAGCGGAGACCTAACTGTCATATCCTCCGTAGGAGCAGGGCTTCACGTGTAAAGGGTCATAGTGGTGCTGATGGCCTAGACTTCCTTTCCCCTTATTTGTCCACCTACTCCCAGGAAAAAGCAAAGCCTTGGGAGTAGGTCACTGGTGGTTATATTAGTTTCCTAGGGCTGCCATAATAAAGTACCACAGATGGAATTGCCTTAAGCAACAGGAATTAATTTTCTCACAGTCTTTGAGGCTGGAAGTCCAAAATTAATGTGTTCATAGAGCCATGTTCCCTTTGAAGGATCTAAAGAAAAAACCATTTTTTTTTTTTGCCACCACTTCCTAGTTTATGGTGATTGCTGCCAGTCCTTGGCATTCTGTGGCTTGTGGCTGCATTGCTCCATTCTTTGCCACCACTGTTGCATAGTCTTCCCCCTTCCTCTATATCCAAATATCCAAATTCCCCTTCCCTTACAAGCCCACTAGTGATTGGTTAAGACCTAACCCAGTATGATATCTTATAACCTTATAAGACCCTATTTTCTAAGAAGGTCACACTCACAATGCTGGGGGTTGGGGATTGAACATATCACTATGGGGTCACAGTTAATCTCCAACAGGGACATGGAGATAGTCAGTGCTGATCCACTTGCAGCCACGATTGGCACTCTCCCACAGTTTAACTGGTTGATTAAAAATTCAGTTGAATAAAGATAGATGTCAACATATGCACATTTCTTTTAATAGTCTCCTATTCTTCTAAAACTAATTTTAAAAGCACAAACCACTAAACTATAAGAAGGGGATAGAAAACAATAGCAACTTAATTTTGACAAGTGGATAGCACATGGATGAATGTAATTGATTTGGCAGAACCGAGGTGGCCATATCTTAATCCCACAAAGGTACAAATCAAGAAACAACTTTATTTATTCCATGAAATCCCCTCTAAACCTTCAGGAACTGAAAGTACCAACCACCAGTATCAGTGAGGGCAGAGTTTGGATTCAGAACTTTTGTTAAAGTCTGTTTAATAAGCAATTGGAATCTTAGATCTTCTACCTTATCCAACATAAACTTGCTACTTCCTCTTTAGTATTCCAGAAAATAATGGAAGAATTTTTTTTTCTTTGAAGTAGGTAGAACAGAGTATCTTTGCACTGAAAGACTGGACTGAAATTAGGCGAACAAGTGAAACAAGAAATATTAAATATTGAGACAGACACTGTTCTGATACAGTTTAACCACCATCTCTCTGGGAAGAAAGAGACTTGATTTGTAGTATTTTCTGACCTCCATGGTGTAAACAGTACCACCACACCCAGCTTCTAACAATCAACATGATATCCTTGAATGTCAACTTGGGAAGAAATGTGTACAGGCTGTCATTGTAATTGAATTCATGCCAGGTCCACTGATTGAGAGCCACCTAGCCTTCTTTTCCTAAGGCTTCAGAATGCTGGCAGCTCTCCAGACACACAGTTGAAATATTCTTCTCAGAGGAATCTGACCAGTCTAAAGAAATATATTGATACTGGACTTCCTCAAAAAAAAAATAATAATAATCTACCAACCCTTTCTATAGCCAAGCTTACAGTTGACAAGCTCTACCCATGGGCTTAAAGATTCCATTCTTGAGCTGCTTTTAAACACAAGCATACAACCCAAGATTACTGGATAGCTAAGGAAATAATCTAAAATGAAATATAGAGACAAAAAAAAAAACCCAAACAAACAAAAATGAAGGAATTTGGAAGAAACAAACCATTCTGGAAGACAGTAAAGATCTTCATAAAGATTAGAGAAAATATTGCATCCATGAGACAATATCAAATTACTACTTTTTAAATGAGCAGAAAATAAAGCGCTCTTTGAATTTAAAAGTATGAGAAAAGGAATAAAAATCTCAGAGAAAATTTTAAAAATTAAAGCTGAGGAAATATCCCAGAATTAAGGGAAATGATGAAAAAAAAATCATGAGGAAACAAGAAAATCTGAGGCCACCCCAGAAGTAAAAATAAGCAATGCAGAAAGAGAAAACAGGGCATATGTGAGAGAAGTCATCAATAAAGTAATTGAATAATTGAATAATATTTTTTAGTAATTAAAGAAATTTATTTTTAGATTGGGAGATTTCAGTACAATGGATGAAAACAAACTCATACCAAAGCAGGTCATCATAATGTTTTAGAACACTGGAGAAAAATAGAAGGCTCTGTGAGGTTCCAGGAAAAAAAAAATTAAATAAAAACAGGTTACATAATTTTCAGGGATTAACATTGCTTTGTTTCTCATAGCTTTAATCCTAGAATCCAGGAGGCAACAGAAAATGCCATCTAATTTCAGAGGAAAATATTTCCAATATAGAATTCTATATTCAGACAAAGTATCAATTAACTTAGGGCATTGAATAAACACAGTTCAGACATGCAAGTTCTCAAAAAGTTAAGCTTGATGCAGCGTTTCTTAGAAAACTCTAGATGATGTACTTCAGCAAAAGAGAATAGTTAGCCAAGAAAGAGTAGCCAATCCAGAAAGAAAGGATTCAGGTCAGGAAGAAGTGAAAGGAATTCCCAGGGTAAGAGTGATGTGAGATCTTAGGATGAGAGCTGCACCAACAGAGGGTGGCTGGCTAGTCCACTGTGCTGCCAAGCAGAGGCTACAGGAGAGATTTCTTTAAGGTGATGAAGCTGATGAACTACCTGATGCACCCTAAAGGATTAAGAGGTATTTAGACAACTGGTAGAGCGTTGGGGGTTGAATTCATAATTTAAACATAGAAAACTAAGCAGATTTTAAAAAGAGAGACAGAAAGAGAATATTAAATCTCAGAGTTAAAAGTAGATAGAGGAGAAAAAAAGCCATGTTTATATCATGTATAACTTTTTTTCAGGGATAAGCTTTTGAAATGTCACAGATTTTAATAGCTTGAGAGCTCACGATTCTATACTATGTACAATGAATGACACGTTAAATTTGTAAAACACACCACCTGCTTTTAGGAATGTTGTGGGGCCCCTGCACAAATGTGCTCTCTGAATTCCTAGAATTGCTAACTTAGTAAGTAATGAAACAATTTGGAATTTCTTTTTCCTTTGACTAAATGCTCAAATTGAAATAAGAAATGTCTCGGATTTCAAAATTTTTCGTCCAAGGCTTGTAAAGACAGGTTTGACCTTTTTATTTATAAAAGCATTTGTTTTATTTATCTGCTGAAGAAGATTTGAGAATATTCTTTTCTCTAAGATACCTCAGGTGGACTCATAGAATATTAGCACATTAGTGGTTTATAAACTTTTCTACTGATATGACTTCCTTATTAAGGGAGAAAGAAAACTTCTTTCAAGTTCTATAAGGCAAGCTTAGCTAAGTATAAATCAAAATGTAATTTTTGCTCAAAGCTGTATTCTATTTTTACTAAGGTAATCTTGTTGGTTTATACTGTTTATGAAGTGTTAGATAACAATATTTAAATTAGTACCTAAACAATTGATCAAGCAAATATAATGTTTCTCTTTTGTGATATTTTAAAATGTGATTTTTGAAGCATTTTTCTCAAAAGAAATGTGAACTATTTTATTAAATATTTATTTATTAAAAATACCTGTTACCAGGTTTTGTATGTCCTAGGCAATGTGAATGTAAAGACAAAAGATATTATTGCCCTAATAAGACAGCATTTAATCTTAAAAAAGAAAAATACGTGAATATTCTTTACTGTAATTTTATAAAAGGCATTGGAAATCATAGATATAATGTATGGACACCAAAGGAAAATACATAGAGTGGGAAAGGCCTTAATAATATTATTGGCTTTGGAAAAATGGAGGAAGAGAAATCCACCAAGGAGACAGGATGATTGGCCAGAGATGGAGAACACACAAGAAAGTGTCAGGAAATCCAAAGCAGACAGAGTTTAAGATGGCAGAATAGCTGAGAGGAACACATGGCGCTGAGAGAGAAAAGTGATAATGACAGGAGAGTTAGCAGGCGATTTGACAGCACAGAGTTGTTTGATTACCTTCCTGGATGCAACCACCA
The DNA here is from genome assembly GCF_009761245.1 of Sapajus apella. Classification (NCBI taxonomy): domain Eukaryota; kingdom Metazoa; phylum Chordata; class Mammalia; order Primates; family Cebidae; genus Sapajus; species Sapajus apella. The sequence goes on along the minus strand of NW_022436947.1, from coordinate 44,333,981 downwards.
TGGATTGGTGAGACTGAAAAACAGGATTTTATCCATTAAAAATAAAGCTTGTTACATTTTTTAAAACATGCCCTCTGACTCCCTCCCTCTGCATCCCCTGACCTTTTCCTGAATACTTGCTCCTTTTAACACAACTAAAAGCTGGTACTCTCTTGAGATCACTCTCTTATCTGTGACAAACACAAATGAAAACTGTTCAGTCTCCAGCTAACAAAAGTCAAGCTCAGGAAGATGGAAGGCAAACTTCTCAGTCCTTAATATCATAATTACAATAAAGAAAAGACATAATCACTGCTAACTGAGTGCAACGTGTGCCCGCACTGAACAGGAATCTCTGATGATTATTTGCTCTCGTATATTCCCTCTAGCTCTTTTTGCCACTGCCATCTGCCAACTTTCTATTTTCTTGGATTTACCCTTTCTTTATACTGGCTTTGCCATTAGCCTGTTGAAGTCTCTGCATAGTTGGTTAAATGCTACAGCTTTACCCTTCCCCACCTTCCTAACGTATTTCCATCAATCCTGAGGATTGCAGTAGGGGCTTACCAGAGTAACAGGACTGGTAGAAAAAAGTGGGAACTCAAGTGAGACTAAGCCTCTCAGGCAGACTGAGCAAAGTGGGAAAAAAAGTCTTGGATGAGATATGAGCCAAATAAGGGGAGACTCATTATTGACACAGGAACAGAAAGGCTAGAAGGATATCATACTAAAAGATGTTATCATTTAACATATTCCATTTTTCCCCATTGTATCTTCTTAATGATGTCATAGATGTTATCTCACATGCTATCTTAAGTTGTATTCCCCAAAAAACCCTAAAATGAGCATTGGTGTGCAAATGATTTATTGAGTAAGTGATCTCAGGAAACACTGGTAAAGTTGGAGGCATCAGGACAAGGAAAGAGGGGAAAAGACAAATAAGGATGCAATCTCAGGCAAAGTACCCTAAAGAGTAACTTCAGCCTGATCCTACAGAAAACTTTAGATTATAAATTTACCCCTAGATGTACTCTGATTGAGTTGAGTAGCCTGAGTTTTTATATCCTTGTACCTGTCAAATATTGGTCAATGATTATCTGATTAAATAAGTTCTCCGGTACGTCTAGTCCTCTGTTGTGTTGATGACATAGCTCCATTAGCTGAGGACAGTAATCTGAAGATAACCACAAATAAAAATGTCAAGAACTGAAGCCCACCAAGTTAGAAAGAAACATAGAAACAAACAAAGGAAAAGAAAAAAGTGATTTGTAGGTGGAGTACCATTGTATAAAATTATTGCTTAAGGTAGCATTTAAATTTAGGAGAAAACTGATAATTTCTGAAGAATTAGCCATGAGACAATTTATGATACACCTGTATGACATTTCTAAGTAGTAAATCTTTATAATGCTTCTGTATAAATATCTACTGTATAAGTATCTTTATAATAGATATAAAACAAAATCTCTATAATAGAACATACCTGTCAAATTTTTTTCTCTGCCCTGAGTGCCATCTTGGCGTTATAACTTTAGATAACATGTGGCTTAATTTTTGTAAAAGTACCTACAGTGAACTGAGTTGAGTCTTCTTAAAATTCATATATGAAAGCCCTAAATCCCTGAAGCCACTATATTTGGAATAAGGAGATAATTAAACTGATAAGATGGGGTCCTCATAGGATTAGTGCCCTTATATGAAGAGACAGGAGGGCGTTCCTTCTTTCTCTATTCCCTGTGAAGATAACACCAGACTCTTTCTCTGTTCCCCGTGAGGATCACACCAGAAGGCAGTCATTTTCAAGCGAGGAAGAAAACCCACACCCGGAACCAAATTGGGTAGCACCTTGATCTTGAACCTCCCAGCCTCCTCAACTGCAAACAATACATTTCTGTTGTTTTAGCCACCCAGTTTATAGTATTTTGTTATAGCTGCCTAAGCAGACTAAAACAGTGCTATATGCCTATATTCACATTTAAACATGGTTTATATTCTTCAGGAAAAAAATGAAACTTAAAATTCCAGAAAGCCTGTTTTTCCTTGCAATATCAACTATGCCCTCATAAGCTTGTAATACCAACTATTATGATACATCTATAAGACACTTCTAAGTAGCACATCTTTATACTGCTTCTGTATAAATATCTTTATAATATAGAGCATAATCTCTATAATAGAACATATCTGTCAAGTTTTTCTCTCTCCCCTGAGTGCCATCTTGGCATCATGACTTTAGATATCATGTAGCTTAATACCAAATTAGCCTATATGGTATTATAAGCTAATGAACTGTAATACAATTTTTGAGTCGTCCTATATGTAATTTTCTCTTATTCATTATTATAAATTGTGTATAGAAGATTGGAATAGACTTCTAATTTGCTGTCATACTTTTCCAGGTTGAACCTTAATGTTGTCTATGTGTCTTTGTAAAAGTGTTCTTTCTATGATTTCCCTGCATCCTGGCAGAGTTTGGTCTCTAAGACCCTGCAGGAAATACTATGATTTGAAAAGAAAACCTCTACCAACATTTTGTGCAAAGAAATCTTAAAAGTTCAGGTCCTTCTCAGAACAGGGACCAGAGTATCCTTTAACTGCAATAAAAACAATCTATTTACAGGCACATTGCAGAAAAGGGAGTTAGCCATGTGGCTGACATCTCATACACCCCACAACCTAATGCCCCATACGTGTAGAACCGAAAACAGAGCCAATGAAGATTGTTACTGAGAGCCAGCCAGAAATTCTGGCAATGTTCCAGCTTATTCTCTAGGGCAGGTATCTTTAACTGACCAGTTACAAAATATTTAACTTGCCCATTCACTGTGATCAACAATATAGCCTTAAGTATGACTTAAAATTGTTTGTGACTGGCTGGCTGTGTTTATAAATGCATTCAGAATAACTTCTATCCTATCTATCCCTGTGAATAGTTTCTGTATTGGAAATGCTAAACTTGCACCTATTAAATGTCTTAAATATGGTGTAGGTTGGCATGCTAGTAACAGATGATAGAGGTCGGATCTGTTTTTTAAGCATTTTTTGACCTTCTACTGCTGCAGACCCAGTCTTGAGCTTGTTCTTATTGATTCTACCTAGGCCTTTTCTCATCTCTACTGGCACTTCTCTTTTCGTTCCATTTCCCAGTGGTGGAGTAGAAGTGGTAGTAGAGGCAGGGGGTGTTGAGGAAATTGGGTTAACTTTCATGCTAGTTTATAAGGAGAAAGGAATGGACAAAGGGAGAAAATGAATGTTGATTCTGTTGCCAGGTATTTCTCTCCAATGTACTCTCCTTGGTCCTTGGAAGGAGCTCGGTAACTGAGACAGGAGCAGCTGTCTAGCCAGGCCCATTCTTGAGATTCTCCAATCTCTTATTGAATGGAATTTTTAAACTGCACTCTCTTAGGCATTACTTGAAAGAAGAGATGTACATTCATTGAGTAATAAATATTTAAGTGAATGAATACAAGCTCTGTGGTGCAGAATCGTTTTAAAGTTTACAGAGAACAGAGAGATCAGAAAATTACCTGAAAGAAGATAGCATCCTAGCAGGGCCAATGACAGATGAGTATCAGGGATGATTTTATTGTAAGCTTTATTTTGTAATGTACACATTCTTTAATTGTTCACATATTTATAAAGCACCTATGATGTGGCAAGCTTTAGATTGAGAAGCTAGTCAAGTTTTGGGGAGGACTGGACAGATGAGGTAATCTGGTCATGTCTTAGTTCTACACCTTAAAAGTCTGTGTCCCTGGACAAGTAACTTAAACTCTTCATCTCATGGTTTCCTCTACTGCAAAATAGCAATGATAAGAAAGATACATATTCCATGTGACCGTTATGCAGGTTTATTGTCCATTGTTTATGCTAGGTTCTATGAATACAGAAATAAGACAAAACCTTGAAGATTTTTATGGTTTTGTAGGAGCTAAAGATAAGACAATCAATGATTAAAACTCAGTATGGTAAGTGCTATAATAGGAGAGACATCCCAGAGCTATGATACTCATAGCAGCAGTTACTCAGTCTGAAGAAAGAATGATGGTTTTAGAGTTTGGTCTGAGTCTTGAAGACTTTACCAGGGAGACAAGAAGAAGACAGGACTCTACAAAAGACACAGAGATATGAGAAACATGGTGATTTCTAGGGATGTTAAAAAATTTAGTATATCTACTGTTAGAAAAGACTCTGGGAGTATGCTAGAGCATGAAGCTGGGTTATAGGGTTGAGTCATGCTAAAACAATGTCACCTTTTCTATAGAAGTTTAGATGAGTCAGATTCTGGTAAGATGGTTCTAGGTGTAGTGAGAAAGATGTATTTGAGTTGATAATTCCATGACAATTTAGAAATTCTTAAGAAAAAAAGAACTGCAGTGAAGAATTTCATTATGCCATGAAGCAGGGAAACAGACACCCCAGTGGAAACAACGTTTAAATTTCAGAGCTGTGAGATAGTAGAAAAGGGAAGTAGGGAGCTTGCCTGAGAGGAAAGCATGTGCTAGTCTGGTCCAGTAGGTTCTTTGGACATCACAAAGCAAAAAAAAGGAATGCAACAGGACAGAGAAGAGGCTTCCATTAACATTCTGAGATCTCTTGTATCTTTACCTCCCTTTTTAATAATGAAAGTAATAGTCAACTATTATCACTTAATTTAATCCTTACAAAAATCCTATCAGGCAAATACTATCATCTTCATTGTATGGATGAGGAAACTGAAATAAATTTCAGTGATTTGCCTAAGATCAAGTAATTAGTAAAAAGATGAGAATAGATACGAACCCACTTCAGATTAAAACCAAAGTCAATTTCTATACAACTTTTCCAATCTATCAGCCTCTTTCCTGGTTATATGTCCTGTCACCTTGCTCCAACCTATAAATTTCCTTGTAATTTTTTTTTCCTGTCCTCACCTATGATTTATAAGTACTCATTCATCTGCTATCTCTTTTTTCGGAGCTAATGAACACATTTGGAAAATGAACACATTGTTAATTCATGTTCTGCAACCTCAGTGGAATTCTAGTGTTCCCCAATTTTCTGTGTGCACCTTGTCCATTCTATGACCTGTTCCCCATAAATACCTCTCAAATTGAGACTATGGTCCTTATGTACTAGCTGCAAATAAATCCCAACTCTCAGCTGCTGTACTTTTCTCCTTTTATGAAGAAAAGCAGGACTTCATGTGCATTTGTTCACATTTCCGTGCTATTTTTACACCCTCCACACACAGACACATTTACCTGTCTCTGATGGAAATAATAGCTATGGGATTTCTAAGCCCCTAATGGAATTAACTCTGTTAATTACTTTTCTCACCCAGAGGCCCCAAACCATTGTTCTCCACCATGGTCTTCATTTGCTACCACTGTGTAGACACATTATCATTTGCCTCAGATCTCTCTTGTCTTTCAGATTATTCTTGCTCAGATCCCCATAGATAGTGGTTACAAACCTGGAAATTTCATTTTCCATTGCTTAACAGTGTATGGGGTACCTGTTATGACTAATGCCTAAAGTTTGATCTCTGAAGGTATTTTTGCATACACGTTGATTATCTTTATTTTCTACTTTTCTTTCTCCTTTCTTCTATTTACAGCAGTTTTGCAGGTCTAGGCTTTTGCTGTCTCTCTTACTAATTCTCACTGCACTCACTATATAACGAAGGTAAGGGAACAGCTAAGCAAGAAAATTATTCCGTCTCTACAGAAGTGGGTGGAGTGGTAACAATGGAATCTAGTAGCTAATGCACTGCAAATTCTTTACTTAGTGATTAATCTTTTTCTTTTATCCCTGTCAAAAGTTGGAGGAGTAGCAAAAGCAGCATTTCCTAGAGTGTAATTGCAATTAAATCCCAAAATATGAATACTTTTTCTTTTCCTAAGTTTTTGGGTAAAGCTTTCATTTGTACTGATGATTTCAGTACAAATCACTCCAAGTGACAGTACTTCATTGCTTACTCTTCCTCTGCGTCTGCAAAGCCAATTTGTTATTTGGAGAATGGAGTGTGTAAAGGCCATAGAGCAAAGTCTTTCATGCTCTGTCTAGCATAAAGCAGCTGCAAAAACACATGATTTGGAGCATTAAGGCTATTGCTGAAGACTTTCCCATTAATGCAGATGTTCAATTTAAATGCATGTGCTTGTAGACCCTGAAAGGAGTAAGGTCGACTTGCTATAGGAATACTAAAGATGCATGGTGTTTCTTTACTTTGGTAGTCACAAGGATAAATTGTATCCAGGAAATAAAACACTCTATGGAATGCATGCCTTTCTCTGATAGTAGCAAATTCCCTTTTTATATACTATATATATGTTATATATACACTCAATACATGCATGTATGTGTTTGTGAGTGTACATCATCATTGTTGTCACTTAAAGTTATTGTAGCTTCCCTGGAAGGTACTGCTAAAAGCAAACGCTCTCAAGCATTTTTGACTTCTACAATACAGTTAAAAACATACAGTTACACTAAACAACAAATAACTTTTTATTTCTCTTCTTTTTAAGAAAAACCAAGCTATTTTTAAAAACTTGCAACAGTATTGAAAGCTTTTTTTAAATGATCCTGAATATGAACTCATGATGTTACAGGACAGAGAAATATGTTACAGGGAAGAGGTTCTGATCCAGACCCCAAGAGAGGAGTGGATCCCTTTGAACTTGGATCTGATGCAAGAATTAATTCAGAGCAAATCCACAGTGCAGAGTAAAAACAAATTTATTAAGAAAGTAAACGAATAAAGAATGGCTACTCCATAGACAGAGCAGCCCCAAGGGCTGCTGGTTGCTCATTTTTATGGTTATTTCATGATGATATGCTAAACAAGGGGTGGATTATTCATGCCTCCCCTTTTTAGACCATATAGGGTAACTTCCTGATGTGGCTATGGCATTTGTAAACTGTCATGGTGCTGATGGGAGTGTAGTAGTGAGGATGACCAGAGAGTCACTCTTGTGGCCATCTTGGTTTCGGTAGGATTTTGCTGGCTTCTTTGCTGCGAACTGTTTTATGATCAAGATCTTTATGACTTGTATTTAGTGCTGACTTCCTATCTTATCCTGTGCTTAGAATGCCTTAATATCTGGGAATGCAGCCCAGTAGGTTTTAGCCTCATTTTATGCGGTTCCTATTTAAGATGGAGTTGCTCTGGTTCACAGGCCTCTGACAATGGTACATTTATATTAAGAGGCTTGAAGAGATTTCACCAGCTTGATCAATACAGTATGGCATTTTTTGAAGCATATATAATTTATTAAAGATGTTCGAAAACCTGATTTTGTATGTTCTGGACACGTGATATAATCATTGTCTAAAATTACATACTGAAATTACCCAGCAAAATTATTTCTCTTTTATGAGAATGTGCATGTATATGTGTTTCTGTGTGTGTATTTTTCAAGAAGACCCAGTGATAACGTTGCCTTTAATGCTAAAAGATAACCTAAATGTAGTCTCCCATACTTTTAATTTTGTGGCAAGTTCACCTTCACTTATAAAAGATGTAATTAATATACAAGATTTAAAAATATGTTTGTGCAACCAACACTGGACACTAATTGTATTTATTAATATTCTGCTTTTAGAAATGCATACTTTTTGTTGTTTCTGACTTAAAACGTTTACGGCACTGCTAGCTGATTCCCTGGGAACTCTGTGTGGAGCATTTGGAAGTGCTGTGGAAGGGGGTAATTATGCTGTCCAGGGAATTTGTCAAGGAATAGCACTGTAGGAGATTAAAGTAGATGGCTGCAGAGGCCACAGCCTTGATTTTGAGCCTAAACTGACTACCACTGTTTTAATTGAGTCTGAAAACTAGAAAGCTGGTAGCCACCTATTACTTGGGAAGACACATCTAACTAATTGGAAATGAGTGAGCATGGTTATTAACGACTCCAAAAACAAAGAACTGGAACAACCGAACATGAATGGCAATTCATTAAAATCAACCCTGTGATAAATAGAAACTTTCATATTATAATGGATGTAATGCTTGCTTTTTTATGTTGCAAAAATATAAATTCTTTACTATCTCTGTTTCAAAGAATAGATGTCATTAGTTGAACTTTTAGTAATGTATGTAATTACTTTAGCCTTTATGTTAAAAACTGAGTAAAATGCTTTCCATTAATGGTGGAAAAGCTTTGAATGCAGTATTTGGATTTATATATTAAATAAAGTTTTAAAATTATATTGATAGTATTAACACATCATATTATTTTCATTGTGGTAATACATCAAATTAAAAGGCACAATATATGTTGTACCATCATATTGAAAGTACAGAAATACCTGTGTTGTGATATTTAAAACATCTTATTTACCTGATTTAGTATAATTGTCTGAAGTTTTAAAGAAATTTGACATATTTTAGGCTTTCTTGTTAAGTGCAAATTAATGTTAAACACAACTATCTCTGAAATATAATTATCTGATTTCCTTTTTAGTTTCTTCCTTTAGTTTCTTCCTTTTTTTAGAAGTTAAAGTATCAGAACAAAATGTAGTATCTTTTTTGAATGCAATACCTGTCTCTGCCTTATCTTTTTCAGCATCTGTGCACACAGTAAGACAAATGTAGCTAATCCACAGCCTATATTTCAAGAATTCTCCAGTTTTTGAGTCCCCCTAGATAGACTCATCAAAACTTTCAGCTGTAAGTAAACAGTGTACATAAAGCTTCCGTGGGATTGCTAGCCTGCGAGAGCTGCTAACTACATATACAAAGACTCTTCTTCGTCTAAGAAGTGTGCTTGCTTCTTCCATGCATAAAATTTCAAGGGGTTACTGTTTATTTAACAAACAAGCACACTTCCTAGATGAAGATCAATTGAGAGGGTGGAGACAGTCAGCTACCTGGATTACCTTTTCAGTGAAATAAAACCATTTTTGGACAAATTTGCCTTTATGTGCCTAAAACCATTTTTCGCCTTCATGCAATGATAATTGTTTTCATTTCTTTGGGGTAAAAAAATAAAATTCGTGAACTGTAACTTTTAATCTATTGTACTGAAATAACACTGACATTGCATGCTTCTTTCTTAGAAAATACTTTTCGTATGTTGCAACAACTGGAACATACAATGGTCTCTTCTTTTTTATTTATTTATTTATAGACAGAGTTTCACTCTTGTTGCCAGGCTAGAGTGCAATGGTGTGTTCTCGGCTCACTGCTACCCCTGCCTCCCATGTTCGAGAGATTCTCCTGCCTCAGCCTCCCAAGTAGCTGGGATTACAGGCACCCACCATCATACCTGGCCAATTTTCTTTCTTTCTTTCTTTTTTTTTTTTTTTTGTAATTTTAGTAGAGACAGGGTTTTACAATGTTGGCCAGACTGGTTTCGAACACCTGACCTCAGGTAATCTCCATCTGCCTTGGCCTCCCAAAGTGCTGGGATAACAGGCATGAGCCACTGCACCTGGCCTACACTTTTATTTAATGTTGCTGTTGCAGAATAGAGGGGAATCTTCACTTTGACTCCAACCTCAAAGTCTGAATGGAAATTTGACTGCTGTAGACACTTACCTACTTATAAGTGCTTAGCTGCGGGTAGCTAGGGAGTAGATCAGCTCAGACCTTCTGAAAATGCTCATCTACTGAGTAGAGAACTGTAATCTTTGGGGCAACTATGAATGCTGTTTAATACTGGTTTTAGTAGAAAATGAAGCATTAGAATCCTTTGACATTTCTTTGAATCTTTGCATCCTAAAATGTCTGTTTTCTGATTGACAAAAATAAACATATTAAAGACAAACCCAAAGAAGGGATACATTTCTAACATTGGCAAGCACTTCGTACAGTTGTCCTGCCACCATTTATAACTACGTGAGTTAAATATGGCTTGAAGTCTTTTAGATAGCTAGATTTCTTACCTTAGGGTCTTAAAAATCTTACAGTCTGTAGGAACCACAAAAAGTTTATCAAAAAATTTGGAAAGTTGACAGCTGCTGAAATCAAACTTGTAGATCTCAACACAGACTTAAAAAAAAAAAAAAGATTAGTCCCCTTTTAATTATAAGAAATCTGAGTGATGAAGCACCATCTTTCAAAAATAACTTTCTGCCAATGAAATATTCAAGATTAGCCATTATACAAAAGTGTGATATCATACATGTAATTATTTCCTTGAGCTTTGTACGAAATAGATTCATCACATGAGACATATCTTATTGGCCAGACAAGGGACATTTCATGAAGTGTCACCTAGCCACTTCATGGAATACATACATAAACACCTAGGAGAAACCACATTTGCTTTGTAGCTTTCAGGGCAGTTTTACGCGACTACCAGAGTTTGTGCTTTTAATAAATAGAGTGAGTTTCTATCTCTACTTTGCCAGGTAAAAACTGTAACAATTGATAAGCAGTATTCTATCAAAAAATCCTTTTTCTCTGTGGAGAGGAAAGAGACACATTTTCTCTACTAGAAGAGGAAAGTTTTGATGACATTAGAAATCTGTGGCATTTCTTCAGTGTTCAATGTCTGAAGGAAAAAGTTTGGAAGGACGCAAGTATGCTATGTCAGTCAATATCTATCTACTGGGATATGCAATACTGTATTATTCTGCCTCTTACTGTAAAGATGATGTGTTCAAATCATGTAAATGTGTAAAACCTCTGGAAATATGAGAAGCTTACAGTGCAGGTAGATATCACATATTCTAGTCAAAGCTGAATTTTTATTCCTGTACAAATTGAAGAAAATATTTTATTATCCATAATACCCATAAAAAGTATCTATGAATATTTTCTAATGTCTCTAAAATAAACACTTGCTTAATTAAAAATGGAGTGGATTTGACAGGATTAAATCTCATGAATGATCAATTTGTATTTTTATTAGATGGTTTGATGGCCATTCCAAAACACAGACAGTAATACTCAGGAATGTGAGTATCAACTTTTTTTTTGCATCCATTATTAATATGTCAATGTAATATTCAAGCAAGGTTTTTTTTTCTCACCTTTTTGATCTTGTCTATAATGTCAAACTGATTAGTTTTATTTTTCTACTATTATTGACTTGGGATTAAGTAATGGCTGGAACATTCTGGCAAGTTTGGTATCTTGGCCATTCTTTGTAACTGATCTACAAGCTTGTGAACCCGGTAACTATGTAAATACTAAGTATGTACCTTATCTAATAGCTGAGCATTAGCAGAATCATTCTACAGCAGAAGTTCTCAATCTTTGTCACATTAGAATTACCCAGGGAGATTTTTTTAAATTCCAGGGAGATTTTTTAAAATTCCAGTGACAGATCTAATAGGTCACATTCTGTTGGCAAGGGACCCAGCGATCAACATGTTTAGAGCTTCCAGGAGAGTCCAATGTGCAACCCAGGTAAAGAATCTAGAAGAAATGGAAGCAGAGTCAAAATTGGCAATGAAAAAAATGCCCCACACTGAACATTGAATTTACAATAGATATAAGTTTTTCTTTTTCTACCTGGGTGAAGAGATAAAGTAAATTTTTGATTAAATTACCTAGACTTTTGTGGCATACCCTCATATGTCACAAAGTGTGTCTCATTGCCTCCAGGAAACTGAGACAGAAGCGAACAATGTAATTGGCTCTGGCCTCCTTATTGTGGCAAAATAACAAATCTGCGTGCCAGGTCCCATCAGGGCAACACTATGAAAATTGCATTTGGATCAACCTTCATGTTGACCCCCCCACCCTCAACATGAAGCCCCAGCCTAATATTATTCCCATTATGTTCTCTTGAAAATCACCCCTCCCCTAGGTTCATCTAGTGTTATAGTTATGCTAGATCTAGTTCAAGTGTTTAGACAAAGCAAAGTTATTAGTTAATAAAGGTTTAAGTGTAATACCTCCCAACATTTTAACAGAGTCTCTTGAAAGTCAAAAATATAAAAGTTGTAAAACTTTAATGACAGAATTAACTAGGAGAGGATTAAATAATTGGGCTCAAGGGGCTCTTTACATTTTCCCCCTTCTGATTATACCAGGTGTGCAAACTTGCCTATATTAAACCCTCCTGAAAACATTAAGCTTCTATTTATAATGCATTTAATGAATTTGCTATTATCAGATCAAAAAAATATGTTTTTGCCCTTTTGGTGGACATATGGTGTCTTTTTGGTCATATAGTAGGGTGGTCAATTACATTGGAAATTAATTATTCTTTTACCCACGGCAATTTGCCACTGTGCACATTAAGTTTATCTTTATTTACTAAGGGAAATGTGCTAAATACTTGTCATCCTACAAGCTCAATTCTCTGTAGATAATTTATAATAAAATATCCTTTAAAATGTCAGATATATTATGCTGTGTCATTGAATATTAAAGATATGAAGTATACATAATTGATTTTATTCTGTCAGTAATCTTGCCTTTAAAAAATAAAATTATGTCATCAATCAATGATTTAGTTAATATTTTTATGTTCAGGAATGTTCTCACTAAAAATATTTCAGCAGTTTGAAGGCATTTAACAATTTAGGTATAATAATATTATTTTAATCTTTACAAGGAAAATAAGGAGGCTCTCTGAGGGCTGTAATTGACAAGTTTTACAAAAACAGGCTGAGACTTGCTAGCTTTAAATGCCTCAATATCATATCTGTTAATTTATATTGTTTTAGTACTATGAACTATAAATGATTTACTCATTTTTTGATATTATTTGCATCAGTTTTTCATTTGTTTTTTTGAGACAGAGTCTGGCTTTGTCACCCAGACTGGAGTGCAGTGGGGCAGCCATGCTCACTGCAGCCTCTACCTCGCAGGTTCAAACTCTTCTCCCACCTCAGCCTCCCGAGTAGCTTGGATCACAGTGCACACCATCATGCCTGGCAAGTTTTAATTTTTAATTATTTTTTAATTTTTTGGTAGAGATGAGGTCTCACTATGTTGCTCAAGCTGGAACTCCTGGGCTCAAATTATCTTCCCACCTTGACCTTCCAAAATGCTGGGATTACACGCATGAGCCACTGTGACCTGGCCCTGCAACAGTTTTGTCATGTTTTTTTTTCTTTTCCCCTATTGCAAAGTGAAATAATTATCGTTGAAGTAAAAGTGTTTCCACCAACTGCTTGTCCCTGCTTGCTGCATCTCCAACATTCAGGTTCTTCATTTGTTTCTGTCTCTTTGTATCGTTCTGTCTCTGTCTCTTTTTTCTCTCTCTTTCTCACACACACACACACACACACACACACACACACACACACCTGCACACATAGAGTTCTGTTTTGAGGTGATAAATTCCAGCAGTCATTCACTGCAAGCACTGTGAAGAATTGTATCATCACTTTAACGGTTAGCTGCCCATCAGGGAGGTTAATGCATTTGCTCCCTTCCAGTGGCTGAGGCTCCCTCTTCTTGATCATGGCAGAAAAAGAAAATTGACCTTCTGTTCCCAATTTTACATGGAATTTTTCTTTCCAGATAGGGGTAGTGACCTTGCCAGAAGAATCCAAATATTTTTAAGATCGTATTTGACTAGTTGATGGATGGCCAGTTACCTGGGCACAAGCATCTGTTCTGATAAAGCTGACGACTGGGGATAGGGCAGCTACATGGTAATGAATTTTGCTTTGCCTCCAGCTGGCAGGAATGACATTTTCAGAAATTTAGTTGATTCTCAAAGGAGATGATTGGCAGTCCTAAAATAAAATACACAATGTAAGAACCTGATCTTGAATTTTGTGACACAACTTTGGTGTCCTTTTTGAAACTTGCTGTACTAATAAATTGCTTGTCTAGAATTAAATTTATACTTTGAAGTTTATCCAATGAGTTTTATAATAGACATTTTAACTTGTTGTATAAAAGTGTCTTCCAAGTATTCCATATGTTAAAAAATTTATCATCCATTCTCTTATTCTCAGTGTGTGTCAAAAGGTGTTCACATTTGCCAACTTACTTGTTTCCTGAATAATAGTGTTTTGGCTTAGGAGATTACATTATGATTTATATGGGTTTTTTAAATCTTTCAGTTCTTCTAATTTTAGCATGATCTAAGTTATATTTTCCCATTTTCTGAAAAAGCATGTGATACAGGTATAAAATTATGAAATATATTTTATTGTTTGCTCCTTATGTTTTTTTTAACCATTCCGTGCTATCAAATAGTAGATCTTATTCATTCTACTTTTTCTTTCTTTTTTTTTTTTTTGAGATGAAGTCTCACTCTGTTGCCCAGGCTGGAGTGCAGTGGTACGATCTTGGCTCACTGCAACCTCTGCCTCCCAGGTTCAGGCAATTCTCCTGCCACAGCCTCCTGAGTAGCTGGGATTACAGGTGTGTGCCACCACACCCAGCTAATTTTTGTATTTTTAGTAGAGACGAGGTTTCACCATATTGGTCAGGCTGATCTCAATCTCCTGACCTGTGATCCACCCACCTCGGCCTCCCAAAGTGCTGGGATTACAGGCGTGAGCCACCGCACTGGGACCTTTTTCTTATCCATTAACCATCCTCACCTCTCCCCCGTAAGCCCCGAATTCCCTTTCCCAGCCTCTGGGAATCATCCTTCTACTATCTATTTCCATCATTTCAATTATTTTGATATTCAGATCCCACAAATAAGTAAGAACATGTGATATTTGCCTTCCTGTGCCTGGCTGATTTCATTTAACCTAATGATCTCTAGTTCCATCCATGTTATTGCAAATGACTGGATCTTTTTCTTTTTTAAGGCTGAATAAGACTCTATGGTGTATATGAACTACATTTTCCTTATCCATGCATCTGTTGATGGAAACTTAGGTTGCTTCCAAATCTTAGCTATTGTGAATAGTGCTTGCCCTTTATGTTTGAAGCCTATAAAAAGTTACAGGAAAACAGATCAAGAAGAATAAATTGGTTACTTTTTTTGTATCCAGAGCAATACACTTTTTCTGACAGCTTCATAAGAACTGAGAAAATATACCATTGTATCTTCAGAATAAATTCTTACCTTTCCATATTGATAGAACTAATTCTGTAATTCTTAAGGTTTCCAAAAATTAACAAATAAAAATTTCTAGAGAACACCGTCTGGACAATTTCAGTTTATTCTTTTCCCAACTAGAGATGATAACAGTTTATGAAACCACAGAAACCTTACTGCTGATCCCATCCACTTCTATCCTTCTACAAATGGGGAAGTTAATATCTAAAAAGTAAGTAAAAAGTAAAAACTTTTCCTGTAAATGGTATATTCAGTGGTAATATTGGGAACAAAACAGGTGTCTTTACTTATTTTTTAATTACATTTTATTTGAAGTATATAGATATAGTTTTTTAAATTAATTTTATTTGCTTCTGATATTTATATTGTCTGATCCTCTGTTCATTTTTGTTTGTTTTGATTGGGTTTTGTAACATAAACTGCAATGAGGTAGACTTTAGAATGAGTGAGGCTGAAAATCAGATTTTATGAGAAAAGACTGGAATAAATTTTTAAATGTGCACCTCTCAAGGTATCTATGACCTTTATTAGGAGTAAATATCATTTGATAAGTGCATAAAATATGAGAAATATTTATAATTCCCATTACTGAAAACTTATGACTAATCTTAGTCCACAAAGAAACCACTATATAATTTATACAACTTATTTTGTTATTATAACTTGTAATAAGCAAAATGAATAAGATTCAGAAATATCAATATTCAAATGATAGCGGACCATAGGAAGTTTTTAACTTTCTCAGTGAGCTTCTGTTTTTCTAATTTGTAAAATAGAAGCCATTATGCATCTATTGGTGGAGTTGACAGGTAAGCGAAATTATGTATATTGAATATTTCATTCAGTACCTAACACCTCAGAACCTTTCTGTGAATGTGAGTTGCCCTCCCTTTAGAGTTTCCAGAGAAAACACGGGTGGTCTGCTTAGGTACTATTTGCCTCACAACAGGTTATGAACAACAGGGAACTCTGGATAATAAATCAATACTAACTGAGGATTGCCAGGAAAGGAAAACAGAAGAAGAATTTGGTAGCAGCTTAGTCACTAAGGCAACTTTTTGTGAAAGAAAGTCATCAGTGAATTGTACACACAGCATTGGTTTGTCTTCTCTCTTCATGTTTCCCTTAGCCACATCTGAAGAGAACCCACCTACCCAGGGGGCCTATTACCTAGTAAGAAGCATCTGGCTCACATGGTAGCCACTACAGTAATTGAGGCATGTAATTTAACAGCAAATAAGCTTTTGGTGATTGTCTGACATTTCAAACCTATGAAGCAATGGTAAATAACACACAACCTCGTCTCTGTATCCACATATATATCTACCAACAGTATTATTTTCTTTGCTATTATAATGTAGGTGAGTAGGTTAAATTTCTATTAAGTTAACATGATATAAAAGATTATAAAGTTGTACTTTATTCTGCCTGGATTTGAAATTCAGTTATTAATTCTATCATTTTTGTAATTATGAGAAAAAATGTGACATTGATAGAGAAAGTATTCAAATTATACAATAGTCATTGCTTTGGTAATATGTCAGTCTGAAAACTACAGATTTTTAAAGGTTCAACTGTTTTGGATGTCAGATTGAAAACTCCTGGTATATCTGGAAACCATGTGTTTTTAGAAAGAATGTTTTATAGAATTAAATTATATGGGTTGAGGGAAGGCTTTATTTTTATAAAGGTAAGACTGAAGAGCTTTATTGGAGATCAAGCAGGGAAAACGTAGAGGCTATTTTTCTATAATGCTGTAACATTGCTTCAAACCATACTTCTGTAGGAAAATTGACAACCGTTTTTGTCCTTACAAAACAGCCACTAAATTAAGTACAGTTTTGTGTCACGTAACAACATTTAGGTCAGTGGCAGATTTCTTATATGAGGGTGGTCTCATAAGATTATAATGCAGTATTTTCATTTTACCTTTTGTGTTTGGATATGTTCAAATACACAAATATTTACAATCATATTACAATTGCTTATATTATTCATCATAGTAACATGCTGAACAGGTTTGTAGCCTAGGATCAATGGGTCATATATAGCCTAGGAGTGTAGTAGGCTATACCATCTAGGTTGATGTAAGTACGCTCCGTGATGTTTGCACAAAAATGAAATTGCTTAATTATGTATTAACTCAATGTATTCCCATCATTCAGTGATGAATGACTGTACTGGAAAACTCATAAAAATTTAAAGTTTAATAGTAATAGTAAAAATGAAATGTTTAAATAATTTTTGTCTGCCAGTGTGGCACTTAGAATTCAAATTTCAAGGGTAGAGTAGAGACGGTTTGTATAATGTATTTCAGGTTGAGCTTATAAATTAATAAATAAATAAAACAAGCTTCCTAGGATATAAAGACAAATTTTCTATTGCAAGCTGAGATGGGTATAGATAAAAAGAAGAAATATAAAATTGACTGAAATTACTGTTGGTAGGAAATTGAGGTTTTAACTTCAAATACACACCAGCTTTTTACACTGATTACAGTAATTATGCACTTGTGAAATTCCCTATTTCACTTTAAGCCTATATGATGAGCCCTGAGAGTAACTATGTCCACTTGACAGATTATAATTAAGAAAGCCCTATTTCAACAGGGGAAATCTGCTTTCACTGCCCTTGACCCAGAATTTATAGACATCAAAGAAAGAGAAAGAAACTCATATATTTACTGCCCGTTAGGTACCATGAATCATTTGATTATTACAGCAATCCTACCACTTAGTTATTATTATCCCCATTTCACAATGAGGACAGTGAGACACAGAAAAGTTCATTCATTTAACACATCTTTATCTAGTGCCTATTAAATAAACCATAGGCACTGTCTAGGCCCTGGGGGTATCACAGTGACCAAGAAGGAGAGGTTTAAAACTCCTCATAGAATTTTTTTCTTGTCAGAAGAGAGAGAACTTATATGAGTAAAGAAAAATAAACCAAACAAATTTTTTTAAAAAGCCTAATAGCATTCATGCAGTATTGGATATGAAAAGATAATGATGTGGCTTAGAATGCCTGGTTGGAATCTTTAGATTTCTTAAGACTGGGAAGGCTTCATGGAGGGAAGATCCAAATGAGAGGAGGCGGCAACTCTGTGGAGGTCAAAGGGAGGTACCTGCCAGAGAGAAACCCTAGAGCTCTGTGAGAAAAGGAGAAAGTGGCACAACACTGGGGCTGGGGTAGGCAGCCAAGAGGCAATCACAGACTTTGAGCCAGGGTTTGATCTAAGGGAGTTGGGAAACAATGGGAGGAACATCATGACCCAATTTATATTTTTGATTTAATATTTGATTTATCAAATATTCAATCCAGTATATGATGAAAAAAACGTGATTCCAATTTTAGTTAATTTGCTTCTTTGTTGTTACTAGAGAAAACATGTTATAGATCAAACATCAACAAAATTTTTGCTGGAGAAAAGTACACAGTTTCAACAAAAACATTAAAACTTATATATGTTTTTATAAGTTATATTACACCAGTCATTAAAATTATCAAATGAAGAGGTAGATAATAGACCAGCCTGGCAATAATACCCTGTCTCTGCTAAAAAAAAAAAATTAGCTCGGTATGGTGGCACACACCTGTAATCCCAGCTACTTGGGAAGATGAGGCACAAAAATTTCTTGAACCCAGGAGGTGGAGGTTGCAGTAAGCCAAGATCCTGCCACTGCACTCCAGCCTGGGTGACAGAGAAAGATTCTGTATCAAAAAGAAAAAAATAAAATAAAAAGAAATACATGATAGACTTATTCAATTTCTTAGCATGACTTAAATTCAGTTAAAAATAAAGATTGTAGTGAATACCTTAGTTCTATAACAGGATATTTTTTAGTTCAGATACAACCGAACTGTGTTTATGATTTAAACATTATGTAATTATAATAATTACAATTATGTATTCATTAGCCAACTTTGTCCATAAATCAGAAGGCATCTAGCAAAATGCATTTTCTTTTCTGGTGGTACAGATTGAGCGAATGAAATAAAAATTATTAAATATGTATTTTAATGTGAATTAATGATGAAGTAACCAGATATCATCCATTTATTTTAGACCTAATCCTAAGAAAGAATGTTATGTAAATTTATAAAATAATGGTATCTTATTAAGTTTTAAATATTGTATAAGAGCTAATTCTCTGTAAAATGGCATAATCCAGAAAAGCTTTTAAAATATTGCTATAGAATGAATCCTTTCTAAACATGCTTAACATTAAAAAATAAGTAAATAAATAAAATCAAAGCTTTGTTACCACAGACAATTTCATAGGATACATGAAAGTATTTTGAAAGGAAGAGGCCAGGTGTGGTGGCTGTGTTGCATGCTGTATTACAATGGCTGGCCTGTAATTCCAGAACTTTGGGAGGCCAAGGCAGGTGGATCACTTGAGGTCAGGAGTTTGAGACCAGCCTGACCAACATGGTGAACCCTATCACTACCAAATACAAAAAATCAGCCAGGTGTTGTGGCGGGTGCCTGTAATCCCAGCTACTTGGGAGGCTGAGGCAGAACAATCACTTGAACCTGGGAGGCAGAGGTTGCAGTGAACTGAGATCAGCCATTGCATTTCAGCCTGGGCAAAAAGAGTGAAACCTCATCTCAAAAAAAAAAAAAAAAAAAAAGAAAAAAAAATGGAAAGAAAGGTAGATGTTTAGATGATGACCAAACCTATAAAATACTGACTATTGTATTACTGAAAGCATTTTATAGGACTCCTAGAAATCTGTTTTCTTTCTCTCCTTTCCTTTTAGTAAGTTTTAAGTGGCTAATGTTGTGGAATATGTTACAGTAGTTCATATATATTCTTGGCTTCCTTAACTTCTGCTTTGGCTGAATATCCATAACATCTTATTATAAAATATTTGTTAGTCAAAATTCTGGAATTCTCACAAATGAGTGCTCTATTTTGGGTAAAACCACACGTTTCTTATTCCCACATAATTCTCCAGCTGAACAGGAGTGCCTAGGACTTTGTAGATGTCCAAATTCAGCCTCTGAAAGAAGGAGAATGTCCCTTGCCCACTTCTGATGAATAACATTTTGTGTGTGTGTGTGTGTGTGTGTGTGTGTGTGTGCGCGCACGCATGTGTGCACACGTGCATATGTGCAACTAAACTTATAAGCATTTTATATAAGCTGTTAATTGTTAAATTGGTTAATTACTCCAGATGATCAAGAATTAACTTTATGAAAGAGTAGATTGAATAAGATCAAAAAAGGGAATTTACTCTATTTATTTAAATATAACACCTTTTTCTTCTTTTTTAAAAATTATATACTTTAAGTTCTGGGGTACATGTGCAGATCTTTCAGGACTATTATATAGTTATACACGTGCCATGGTGATTTGCTGCCTGCATCCCTCTGTCACCTACATTAGGTATTTCTCCTGTTATCCCTCCCCAACCTCCGCACCCCTGCTATCGCTCCCCTAGTCCCTCACCTCCCAACAGACCCCAGTGTGTGATGTTCCCCTCCCTGTGTCCACGTGTTCTCATTGTTCAACACCCGCTTATGAGGGAGAACATGTGGAAATATAACACCTTTAAGATATGTTCCTAACATAAGTGATACACATTTATACATTTAAGGGTCCAATTTCCTTCATCTTTCAGCCATGACCTTCATAACATAAAACTTAATAGTTTGAAAATCTCTTAAATTTAAATGTGAACAAGCAATTTTAATCCAATAGAAAAAGACAATGAATGTAATGAGGACAATCACAAAAAGTAAAGATAAAGTACCCTAGGATATATGAAAAGATAAGATCTTAACTTCACCTATAATAAGAGAAATTCAAATTGTATTTTCCCAATCAAATTAGCAAAACACCCTAAACTTCCATTATGCATGGTTTATAATGTTATGGGGAGACAGGCACTCTTACATATAGTGAGGGGATTTTACACTGATATAATTCTTACAGAGACAAAGTTGGCAGTATTTATTAAAATTGCAAATGCTTTTGACCCAGTAATTCCACTTTAAAATTTATCTTACCAATATATTTGCACATATGTGAATGGACATATATTCACATACATATATTGTAATGCTATATTAGCAGTAAAAATTTAAAAGAATTCAAATGCCTGCCATAGGGGATCCATACAACAAAATGTTATATGTAATTATAACCTCTCTAAGTTTTGATACAGAAATACTTGTAAGATATTTTAAGTGATGAAAAACAAGGTAAAGAAAAAGATTTATATTATGATTCCTTTGACTATAAAAAGTTGGGAATTAATAAAGATTTATAAATCTGATTTTTTGTATAGGAATACAAAACTTGAAGTAGTGCTCAAAATTTTAGACAGGATTAATCTATTGAGAGCTAAGGAATGAGAACTAAACAAGAGGAAAGTCCAGATGGGAGGAAGTTTATATTTATCACTATAAACCTTTATATTCTTTTGGGTTTTGAACCATAAAATGTATTATCTTACAAAGGGCCAGACACAGTGGATCATGCCTGTAATCCCAGCACTTTGGGAGGCCAGTGTGAGCAGATCATTTGGGGTCAGGTGTTTGAGACCAGCCTGGCCAATATGGTGAGACCCCTGTCTCTACTAAAAATACAAAAATTAGCTGGGCATAGTGGCACTCGCCTGTAATCTCAGTTACTCAGGAGGCCGAAGCAGGAAAATCACTTGAACCCAGAAGTGGAGGCTGCAGTGAGCCAAAATCATGCCACTGCCTTCCTCCAGCCTGGGTGACAGAGTAAGACTCCATCTCAAAAAAAAAAAAAAAAAAAAAAAAAAAGGAAATGTGCCTGATTTTATCAAGTACATAAGTTTGAAAAAACTTTATCTGTAAAATTAATTTTCAGAAATAAAATAATGGATACTAACATCTGATTTGTATTATATTTATAGAATTATATTAATCTTCAGTATTCCTCTGAAACTCCAGATATAGTTCCTAACACAGTGGATGTTCAATATACAGTTTATGCTTTAACAACTTGGAGGTTAGGGATGCTAACCTCCAGTGCGGTCTAAAGCTAGAGTATAATTTTTGAATCCCCCAAAACTTTACTAATAGCATACTATTGACCAGAAGCCTTACTGATAACATAAACAGTTGAGTAACAGATATTTTTACGTTATATATATTATATACTGTATTGTTACAATAAAGTAAGCTAAAGAAAAGTTTATTCAGAAAATCATAAGAAAAAATATACTTATTAAGTAGAAGTAGCTTATGAATGTCTTCATCTTAGTCATGAAATACATCTTAATTTCTGTTTTTACTTTTGTATATATTAAATAATTTACATATAATAAGAATATAAGGAATCTGAAAATTATAAATTACATTATTTTGTTTAACTAAAGAAATAAAAGGCTATTTAATGTCTAGACTATTCCTATGTATATTTGAACTCCTGCTTTCATAAAGTGGTTTACGACTCAGTAACTTGGAGTACGTTGGACACTGCCTATTGTATACCTTTCACTTGTGAAAATAATAGAACCGAAAAGTTCAAAGAATGCATAAAAGACAAGCCACTTCTCCATTGCTAAAAAGAGCAATTAGCAAATCAATGAGCTAGTCCCTGTTTATACTTTTTAAAAAGTTAATTGCTTATTTCTTAACCAATCTGTTTCAACATTATAAGCCACTAGTGATCATCAATCAAATCTGTCAAAATCATCAAAGCATTTTGTGAGAAACCTTTTCTTTTTGAACCATTACAAAGTTAAAGAAAAGTTCTAATGGCTATTTCCATATTTCATTTTCATTAACAATGCTTACTGTCTGAAATTCAATTTTTTTTGTTGTTGAATTAGCCTTAGGACAATATTGAATAAGGTAATTAACTCAGAAAACCATGACAAGTTTAGTTAAAGCCTTGAGTCTCAGAAGTCTTTACTTGGCAGGTGACAGTGGAACAAGAAATGTGCATTCAAGAAGGAAACACCTCTCCCCTGGAAATCTATTTTCATTTGAGAGCTGAAAAATGTGTGCTCTCCCCTCCCCCATCTTACACAAGGAAGCATAGCACTTAAATATATTTTGACAAAGTGTAGAGAACTGTCTGTAATATAGTGAGGTCAGTGAGTTTTAAAACTGTTTCTCTTGCAGGTTAAAAGGAAAGGCCATCAGAGGAAATGTCTAAATCCTCAGAGTGTATCTTCATTGACAGCTGATAATTAGCATGCAGCTTAGCAATAATAATTAGTTCTCTCTTTAGAAAATTTCCGGATGAACTCTGAGTTGGTGCCTTTCAGTTTCATGTTATTTCTTTGTCCATTCCCTCCCCAAGCAATTCATGTTATTTTTAGAGTAGGAAGAACTCAAGATGAGCTTGCTTCTTTCAACTGAGTCAGCACTATTCATTATTTGCACTGTGTTTTCTGGAGATTACCTGAGATTAGAGTTTCTTCTGTCCCCATCTTCCTGTATATTTTCTGTTTCTTTCATCCAGGCAGCTTGAAGCAGTGTGAAGGGATAAAGAAGTCAGCCATTGCTTAGTAATTATGCCAAGTCCACGGACCATGATTTGGAGTTCAGATGATTAATATAACTTAAAGGAGTGATTCTAAAAGTAAGAAAGGAAAAATTCTTAAGGAGGGAAGAAAGCCTTGCTTGCCCTTTATTGCCTTTAGCATATGCAAAAACTTTTCCATATATTTTGAAACTCCATGGCAAATTAGGTAAAACTATTTTAATTTTCTCAAAAGTAAGATACATGAAACTAAAAATGTCATGAATCAGTAAGTCAAAGCAACAAAATTTCTGTAATTATTTGAGACAGTTTGTAAAATACACAATAAAGGTGATTAAAAGTAAATTGATATTAGCCTGAATTTTTCTATTTATGTTGTTGCTATTAAATTATTTTGAATTACATCAATACAACCTATTACATATTTAAAGAAAATCTTCATTCCATCTTATTATTTATGTCAGGCTCTGCAAAAATGCATTCATTTCTGACACATTATAATCCCTTAACAGACTAGACTTTTAATTGTAGGGTATTTTAAAAATAATAGATTTAGAAAACTCATATGCATTATAACAAAGCTTTCCAGTCAACTTCTGTTTTTCAAATTTTGTCACCAATACTGACCAAATAACCTTAGCTCTGTACTGAATCTCTAAAAAATTCTCTTTTTGCATGCGGAAAATGGGGATTATAGTATTTCCGAGGTGTCGTGATGATTACATGACATAAAAATATCTAGACCTTAGATAGTACATGCCATGTAACTGCTCAATAAATATTTATTAACTGTTATTATCACCTTGAGAGTTAGAGAAGGGAGGAACAGTACCCAGATAAGGAGGAAATTTGTTTGCATAAAAAAGGAGATATCTCCTACGTCTTCCCCCAACTTATATAATTTCATTTTTAATAAAGTAATACATGTTCACGGGAGAAAATTTGTGTAATATAGAAATTTTACATAGGTCTGTAGAAGAGCCTGAATCTCATTTTCACTAGTTATTGTAATTTTTAAAATACCACTTAAAATGATATTTTCATATTCATTCCTTTGAATATTTAATGGTTTAATTCTTTTTATGTGAATTCACTTTTTGTTTCCTCTTTGATGATGTGCTATTAACAAAACAGAATTGATATTTTTTCTTCTTTTGTTTTTTTATCATATTAAAAGAACATATTAAAAATAATTTGTTTTCATATGTGCTATATGTGTGTGTTTTTTCTTCCAGGTTTCCCCTAATAATTATGTTTCTGCATTTTTAAACTTTGGAATTCCATAATTTATCAAACTTTACTCCTTTTATGTCATTAATTCTTTTATGTTTATAATGCTCTTTTTACAAATAGCCCATACTTCAATTTCTGTGAATTTCATATTGATAAGATGGATGAACGTCTCCTCATCCTAAAATGGATTGGAAATAGAAGCATTTTTCTCTATGCAGATATGAAATTTATTCTTCAGTTGTGAGAGTGACTTTGACAATCCAGTTATTATTGGAAACAAAGACTTAAGATCAATTAATGAAAACCCAAATTTTCATGTTTGACAGATACTCTCCAACAAGCAATGTAATTTGTAATCATAAACATCTATATGTGTTTGAACATCTAAACATCATGAATGTCTAAACATGATTATATAACCATGAAAAGCTACCAACAGCAGGACAACTTATTTAGTGTAGCAGAAACACAGATTTCAAGAAATTTATGGTACTATAAATTTGTTCATGAGTAAAGACAGACTCAGTAAGTTTGCTATGGAATTGAAACATGCTTCATGATGACTGCTTTGACCCCATACACATTAATTACAGAAACCACATTTTTTACCATGTGGCTTCCACATTTTAACCACAGATGGATAATTGTTCACAACACATCCAATCTAGAGGAAGCCAGCAACCTATGAATTGTGAACACTGGTTGACACAGTTACATGATTTTCCCCGAGAATTTGAACTGCGAAGTGCAGGAACTATTGTCACACCATGGTGATGTGGGAGCTGGAAGGTTATATATAACTGGGAGCTAACAAATATTTGTCCATGAACAAACTAATAAATAAGCCCTTTAGAATCAGTATAGTGAAGCAGTGGCAATAAGAGAAGCGAGAAGCAAAGATTCAGTATCTCCTGAGAGATAAATTACCTTGGCTTCTGTTTGTTTTCCGATTACCAGGAGGCCAGGATTTCTGTCCTTGCATTTACATACCTTAATTTAATCTATGTTCGTTGCAATTATTAATATCACAAATAACATGGCTAACCAAGGCCATAAAGTGACTTGTAGTGCAGTGAATTTTGATGTTAGTTTAGTTGTCTTTTATTAAGGGACATAATTATAAGCACCAGTATGGAACTTGACACCTTAATTCTTAGTGATGTTGAATGTCCCTCATAGTATTTTTCAGCATACCTATTAAGACCTTAGAAGAAATTTCTCTTAGTTCTTAATACTAGATAATGCTCCTAAGCAACTGATACAGTTCTTTTTTTTCTTGTATACAATGACTTCTTCTACTTTGGATTTTTGGAAGCCAGAGTTCAAATTTGGGATTCATTTTCATAATATATCAGATATTAGAGGATGACTTCCAATTAAATTTATTATAGCCCACTCTGTTTTTCTCTTACCTTCACTCCCCTAGAAATATATTTGTTTATTTGATTGGATATATTTGTATAAGTCATCTCAGGTCCTTTTTGGAAAGAGACAAATTAAATAATTACCTAAAAATAGAAAAATTGAGTTAATATTGAATAAATAATAGTAAATATGTAATAAACATTCACATTATTTTCAAAAATAGTTTTATTATAGAATAACTCTGTGTACTTTATTGCAGATATTTGTCTAAAACACAAATGTTTACCTATAATAGATACTCCTAACCTTTCTTGACTTAAAGTAACTTACAAAATTGTAACCAGTTAGGTAAAGCATTCTAGGCCTTAGAGAAAATTAAGGATCAAGATACGATTTATGCCTATGAAAATGAACAAGCAAAATATAAACTGTGGCATTCATAAACTTTAGTTATTGCTATAATTTAAAAATAATATCTGTCTACTGTCTTAGGAATTAAACTGCTGTCACTGTTTTTTGTATGGTATTTGGTTAGGTTAGAGAGTAGCTGAAGCATTCAATGCATTTTTCTTTTCTTATATTAAGAAATGTCTAAAGAAAACTACAGCCTGTTTATTAGCTCTCATGAGTTTATAAAATGGCCTCAGAAATTATTCTAAAAAGTATTTTCATAAATAAAATGGCATTTCTTAATTTATTACATATGATATGTAATGATATTCGGTTTTATGTATCCAAACATATTTTGGCAACAATTTCCTCTGAGGCAATATGAATGATTCAGTAGAAGTCATCTCCAAAATTCCTTATTACATTTTTTTTTCACTGACCCTATAATCATTTAGCATCAGAAAAAGTTGTAAATGAATTTTCTAGCTAATTCCCTTTAGGCAAGCTTAAACATGGGACATGTGATAGTTATATTTGCTCATTCACCACTCCCTCCCTTTGATAAGCTTCCAAAAATATAAAAAAAACAAAAATATAAGCTCAGCACTGTACTTTGAAAGACTCCATAAAACATCTAAATGTCGATTTGCTTCTTTCTTTTTTTGCACTGTTTTATCAGCTCTATTTTAGAAATGCAATTTAGTCAAAAAATTAAGAATTTTAAAGGTGGAAGGGTGATTAACAGGTGAATAATCCAATCTGAAGAGGTTAAGAGGTTGTTCAAGTTTACCTAGGCAGTTATTGTCAAATCCAAGACTAAAACCTACCTTCCAGATTCTCCATCTACAAAGACCTCTGATTATAATATACACATCTGTTATACTTTAATTCTTATGTTTTTAGAGGTAAAATTAAGTGATTTTTATTGTAATAGTGTATAGTATATGACCTTAAGATAGTCATTAGATTTCTGGCTTCTCCAGTAAAATAAAATACATTGGTAATTTAAACTGTTACACAGTGGTTATTTACTGTTTTGTAAAGTATGTATTTATATATAAATGTAAAGATCATTAAAAGCGAAGATTCACAAAATTTGCATTTGTTGAATGCACACTTTGGTTCTTTCCCTTTGCTTTCTCCAAACCACGTACCCACAGAAACATGTACATCTTTGTGATCTCGTAGGATAGACTTGGCCATAGAGAGGAAGGAGAGGTTACAAGAGAAGGTAATACATCAGAATAAAGAAAGATTGATGATTCAGTAATTAGTTTCTATTATTATTTACAAAGAAATAGGAACTACCACCTTTAGACTATTAGAATTGCTATATACTTAGCAAGTAGGGAAATTGTTAAGTTGTAAAAACAAGTAGAAGTTGGTGTCTCCTTGCCATGTGTGTGCAGGGGTAATGAGTTGCTAATCACCTAAATGGGAAGCAGGCAAGGTCATCTGTAGATGGAATCACTCACAAAGTGCCACCTTTACTGGTTGGGTGCCCCTTACTAAAATCCCGCATAATTGAATCCTTTCATGACTTTCTCATATTTCCCAACTCTAAGCTCTACATCTTAGAGTTTCGGGTAGCTCTGTAGTCTAGGAACCTATTCCAGCTAATGAGTAACCATCCTTTGATTGGTTGTACCCATTCAGATAATTATTTCACTGTGCATTAAAACTGAGAAATTTTAAAAACTATTGGAATAATTGGGAAAACTTTTTCTGAGAGAAGAATCCCCTTAGCAGCCCTGATACAAACATAAATGCTTATATGTAAAGACAAAGTGTAATGACTGCAGGCAGCTTTGAGCTATATTTTTGTTATGCTAGTAGATCTCAACATGTGCTTAGAGCAGTATGATTCTACTTTGACAAAATTATTAAATGAAAAAAAATGTATCCCAGGATTCAAGAACCTCTAATTTCTCAAACTCCTATTTTCTTTTCCTTCCCAAGTAAGTTTTGAGGGTCGGAAAAGAAGGAATAATTGGGGATGGATTTTCTACCATTGCAATTTTTGCTAATACTCTTGTATTTGTGCCTATGGCACAAGTTTCAAGCTATATGTTTTACCTATACACATTTAATTTTAAAATGTCAGAATTTGGCAAACCTCTTATGTGTTATACCTATTATTTCTTTTTTCCCACCCTCAAAACTTATTCTCAGGCTATTTATTTAAGTGACTAGTCAAAAGACTCAGTATCTCAAAGGTAACTCAATAAGACAAAGTTTTACCTTTATAAAGAATATATTGATTTTTAGCAATATTGTTCATTTTAAACTAAAGATTTAAAGTTAACGCTACTTCATAAAGTTTTGGTCATCAACAGTTTAAGGGTAGAGATATAGGTAGGGAACATATTATTAATAGAGATGAAAAGAAACTTCATCTCTTTCTTCTCAGAAACAGAAGTGTAAGAGCGGGTACAATGCTGTAGATTTGTCCTACTTTATATTATCACTTATTTAGATTTTAGTGTTCTAATCACCAAGAATCCACATTCTCTGTTAGATGCATTAGGCATTGACCTTTGAGAAAAAAGTTATCTTCTAACTTGTCAATATTTGCCAATAGACCCGTCGGGAATTCTTCAGCGTGCAGTCTAGGCTTGGGGTTTATAATCTCTCATCACCAAAGGCTCTCATATATCTTTTTACCAATCTTAAGTACTGAACTGCCATATGCAATTAAATATGTAATTAAATACCTTCAACAAACAAATGCACACAGATGAGAGGTTTGCCAGATTCTGACTTCTTACAATTAAATGTATATGAGTAAAACATATAGCTCAAGATTTCTGACATAGGCACGAATGCAAGAATGTAAGCAACAATTACAGTGATTGAAAATATATCCCCACCAGTTTTATCAGCAATCCCTACTGTAACTGTTACATTAATGTCTCATTGTATTAATGACACTCATAGTTTTCAGACTTGGAAAATTTGATTTTAGATGTGACTTTCAAAACCAATTTCAAGTAGAAACATTATTTTTCTGAGGGGTGTTTATCTGAATTTGATAGACACACTCTGGTGGGTTTAATGTAGATTTAGAACCGTTATACATCAGAGGAGTTGTAAAATGACTTCTAACTAGTTATTTATGTTAAAGATTGTGAAGGATAATTTTTTTTCTGTATTTAAAAATACAGAATATTTTTCTTACATATTAAACTGATGACATTTTTAGATTCATAAATTTATAAAATATTTTAATTTGTACACATTAAAATTCATTGTCAGTGTATTTACGTTAAAATGAATGTTAACAATTTGGTTCCAATAAGATTGAAAATAGAGCTTTGAGAAAAGCGTTATAAAGGTGTTTGCATTTTCTCGTGTGTTTAGTGTGCATATCACTTTGCATTTCAGAGCTCTTGAATCTGAACAGAACAGCAATATTTCATAGCCCTTTTGGATTTCTTGATCTCCATACAATGCTGCTGGATGAATATCAAGAGCGACTCTTCGTGGGAGGCAAGGACCTTGTGTATTCCCTCAGCTTGGAGAGAATCAGTGACGGCTATAAAGAGGTATAGAAATATCAAACTGCATTTCAGTAGAGAAAGAAAAGGGGGAAATTTCAAGAATGTCAAGAATGTTACTTGTCTTTTTAAAATTGTATTGACCACTTTAAAAATTTGAATGAAATATTAGTTAAAACTGAAGTCATTTTGAGGAAGTAATGTCTAAATCGTGTTTTATGAACTTTTCTAGTATGACCCTGATTCCTTGATTTCCAGACACTCTTGCCTGGTGCATTTGACATTCCTCTGGCATAGTGGCCCTTGTACCACACCCACTGTCCTGAGCCCTGGGTTTGGAGGATGATAAATCACCACCAGTTCCTCGGGACTTGACTATTCCAAAGCACAAACTTGAAGAAATGTGAATATGTGGCCTCAATATAACTACCTTATATAGTTCTGTTGGCAATATCACTAATTCAGGTGGATGCTCCTTTAACCCAGTGGAGTAATTTATAAATTTAAAACAAGAAAACACCAACATCTTTTGGAAAAAGAGAAAAACAATCTGTAATTATAATTCTACAAATAATTGAGCTAAATTTTCTTAGACTCCTATAAATATTATACAAAACATATATAAATATTTAAAACATAGTATTTTTGGCATAAGTGCATGTAGTATGTAATACACTTTCCACATAATTGATTTATTTTAATGTTTATGAGCCATATCCATATTTTCTAAAGTCATTAAAAAAAAAGTCTTATGACAAAGCATCATTCCTTGATTTCTACTAGTTCCCTATACCTAGAGGTAATACTTTCAAACCTTTTGTTGTTTCTTCTGGTTCTTCCCTACATATTTCACAATAACATTTGCCTACTGTTCTTTATTGATATCTTTCATGTTAGACAATATCTATTAACTTTAAAGAAGATGAGGATTTTAGCATTCTTCTCTTGCAATACTACAGTTAAAATATCCATGTACCACACTTCATCAGCAGCCCTCCCTCTATCTTCCCAAATTAATTATACCACAATGTTTGGCTAAAGAGTAGTGTCCTTACCTTATGATTAGGAAGATAGTATTCACCACTGAGCCACATGTTGTAGGTTTATTACACTTTTCCCTCCCTTTCTTCTGTCATTATTTCCTTCCCTCTTTCCTTTACTTCTTTCTGCAATTTTCTTCTCTTGAAATTAAACATTATCCCATTTTTTCCATTTGATAATATTTTTATATTAGTTTCACTAATTTTTTGCCAACCTCTCTACAAGAGTTTTTACGCTCCTCTCTAAGTAGTGAAACATACCCGTTTTGATCAGTTCACATTGTTTGTGTTTTTTAATTGAAGGTATCCTCCATGCTCCACTTGTCCTGCTAAAGCTGGCTTCACCATCACCTGGAGCATCTTCTCAGCCCCTGATTTGTATATAACTTCAGTTTTTCAGCCCCCACCCCCACCCCCCACCTTCCCATCTATAGTGTGCCATGTTGTGGAAGCCTGTACTCTCCTAGCTTCTGGAAGAAGGATACAGAGTCCAGTATGGAGTCTTGTATGTTTGCAAATTTTATTGTTCCAACTTCACACATTATTGGTAGATGGAAATAAAATTCTTGGTTGAAAACCACTTTGCTTCAGAATTTTGAGGATATCACTTCATCGTTTCCAAACTTCTAGTATAGCTGCTGAGAAATCCTATTCTAATTTCAAAGTTTTGGATGTTACCTTTCACCACCCCTGTGTTTAGAATCGCCTCTTTTAATCTGTGTTTTAAAACCTTCTCATATTTCTCTTAGCATCTCTCCTTTTACACCCACTGCACTGAGACACAATGGGCCTTTCTACCAGGGACCCCATGGACCTTAGCTCTAGAGAATACTCATTATTTCTGTTATAAGTTTTCTTCTCTTCACTCTTCTCTTGACTTTCTTCCTGGGACTCCTCTAAGTCAGATTGTTCCCCATTTATTGTCTGGCGTTACTGCTTATTATGCACACTTTGAAACACTTCTCCTGATTTCATCCACACCCAGCCCTCTTCTCACACTCTAGGCTTCTAACTTCTGAGAATTTCTGGAGTCTTTTTTTATGAATCAGCTTGCATATTGGCTCCTATCACCTTGCACACAGTTAGATTTCCGCTTTTCCTCGTGTGCAAAGTGCCAACACTTGCCCATATGTTTTAGAGTTTTTAAAATGTTGCTGATAGTTCTTTGGCATCTACACTACAGTTTTATTTGTCCTTTTTGGATTATGTCTTTTTCTGTCATTTTAGTCGTTACAGGTTAAAGCAGAAGCAAATATTGCCTTTCACCCTTTCCTTTCTTTCTAATGTCTTTATTTTCTCTGTAGTTCTCTTTTGACTTCAAACATATGGACACTAATTGCTCTCTTTCACTTTTCCTCTCTCTCTCTCCATGTATATATAAAATATAAATATAGATGCACACACATGCATGCACACACACACGACCTCCTGCCAGTCAAATTTAATGGGTTTTTCTTTCACTTCTTGGTTGATCTCTTTCCTACTTCAATCCTAACCAGCTCTCTCACTATCTCTTTCTTTTTCTTCTCTCTCTCTCATATCATCTAACCTTGGAAGTGTCTAACCTAGGGATCACAAATAAGGCTGTCTTAGATCGATCCCCATATTAAAATTAATATGTGAATATTACAAGAATCTACAAAAGATCTTTCATTTCAGAAAATTAACAACCTTTGCATTGAGGAAGTAGTTCTTAAATTATCATCCTTGGACCAAAATATTGTACGATTCTCATGGAGTGATTCCCTGGAATTCACATTTATTACAAATAGGTGACTCGTGTACACGAAATTTCATAACAATTTTCCTGAACTGTTGTTTCCTATGTGGACCATAAGGGCAAGAGATAGCAGCTTCTCATTGTAATGTGATTTCGTCTTCAGAGCAGGGGAAATTGAATCGCCTACTCATTCTCATGTATTGTTTTGGACTAATTATACCTTCAGGACTTTAATACTAGGACGCTGGGCTTTCATGGCGGAAATGACCTGTGAAAATTATGTAAGGGTAGACCTGGAGGGTGATGAGGCTTTATGAACTGCATCTTGGGGAACTAAATAGAGTGGTATCGGCTATTGAGCTTCAGGGTGCCATCTAGCCAGGATGTCAAGGAAAGTGACTATAAAACCTATTTGAGTGCTCTATACTCCAGGGTAAATCCTTATTTTGTGGAGCTCAAAATGTATATAACTGGGGGGACTTTTAAGTAATATAATTAACTCAAACTTATAAATTTCAAAATGGCAGAGGCTCCTCTCAGGTCTGCAGTTAAGGGCAGGAGCCAGGAAGGAGTCCTGAGGCTTATGATGCTTCATTAGCGCTGATATAACTTCAGCCCCACCTACATTTCTTATTTTGTACTTGTTCTTCCTCTTTAGAATGATTGCCAATAAAATTCTCAATATGCCCTTGGAGGCTGTTTTTAGTAGCAGCAGAGTAGGAGTACAGTCAACTTTATGACATTCTCCTTAAAAGAGCGAGCTAAGAAAAGGTTCAGTTCTTCAGTGTTCACCAGGCTCTGAAGATGTGATGTGTCTGCTTTGGGGCCTGCCTCTCCTGTCTCGTCTAAATCCTACTCTCTCAATTGTTTTCTTGCTGTGATTTTTTTTTAATCTCTCTTGCTTTGCTTTCTCTATCTCTGAGCTTCTCAACCTTGGTACTGCTGGCATCTTGGATAATTCATAGTTGGGGATGGGAGTGTCATGTTTATGGTAGGATGTTTAGCTGCATTCCTGGCTTGTACCTACAAGATGCCAGTAGCACCCTCCCCACAGTCATGATAATCAGGAAAACTTTCCACACTTAAATTTAGCTTACCTATCTACAAACAAGATTCAGACCCTCCCATTGAAGACACACATAGGATGCATGCCTATAGTCCCAGCTACTCTGAAGGCTGAGGCAGAAGGATTGCTTGAGCCCAAGAGTTCAAGACCAGCCTGGACAACATAGTGAGACACTAATTTTTTTTTTTTTTTTTTTTTTTTAGACAAAGTTTCGCTCATGTAACTCAGGCTGGAGTATAATGTTAAGATCTTGGCTCACCTCAACCCTCACCTTCTGAGTTCAAGGGATTATCCTTCCTCAACCTCCTGAATAGCTGAGATTACAGGCATGCCCCACCGTGACTGGTTAATTTGTATTTTTAGTAAAGATGAGTTTTCTCCATGTTGGTCAGGCTGGTCTCAAACTCCCGATCTTAGGTGATCCTCCCGCCTTGGCCTCCCAAAGTGCTGAGATTACAGGTGTGAGCCACTGCGCCTGGCTGAGACACTCTCTAAAAAAAAAAAAGAGAGAGAGAGAGAGAGAGAGACACACACACACACACACACACACACACACAAACATACAAACACACACCCTTAACCAAGGATCTACCTGGTGATTACCACGTCTTTCCTTGAAACACCTTGAAAATGTAGCCAAAGCGTTTTATTTTTTCACTTTCTCACTTTCTATTTATTTCTTTGTTTTAATATATTTTAAAACATAATATTTCATAGAGAAAAGGATATACATAACATAAATATATGAGAAAGTATAATAAAATAAATACTTGTGAACCCAGCACCCAACTTCTGAATGAGAATATCACCAATCCCATTGCAGGGGCAGCTACCTTCATCTTCTCTCTGTTTCATTCCATATGCATCCTGCTGCCTAGGAGCAATTACTACCCTTTCTTGTTTTCATTTTAAAAAATGATTTTATTATATATTTTTCTATACAGTATATATTCCCTATACATGTTTCCCTACACAGTATATTAGTGTCGCTACTTTTGAGCTATATAAAAATCATATACAATAATGTGTTGCATTCTTCCAGGATTGCCTTTTGTTTTATTTTCTTGTATTAATATTATTTCTTATATTTAATTATGTTACCTATACTCATGCCTTATTTGCTGAGAAGCAGAATAGTGAATTGGGAGCACAACCCAGATTTTAGTGAGTAAATCCTGGCTATGCATGTGTAATATTGCGCAAGTTCTTAAATCGCTTTGTGCCCCTCTTTCTTTTCCTGTTTTTGAGACAGAGTCTTGCTCTGTTGTCAGGCTGGAGTGCAGTGGCATGCTCTCAGTTCACTGCAACTTTCACCTCCCGGGTTTAAGCAATTTTCCTGCCTCAGCCTCTCAAGTAGCTGGGATTACAGGCACACACCACCACGCACAGCTAGTTTTCTTTGTATTTTTAGTAGAAATGGTTTCACCATGTTGGCCAGGATGGTCTCAATCTCCTGACCTCATGATCCACCTGCCTCAGCCTCTCAAAGTGCTGGGATTACAGGCATGAGCCACCGCACCTGCCTGCCTCTATTTCTTTATTTGTAAAGGATAAATATTCTTTCTCTCTTAAAAATGAATTAATTTATATAAAGTACCAAAAGCAGTGCTTGGCACATAGCAGTATGTAGAAGCTCTTATTATTTACTATGTATTCTGTGTAATAGGCTCCTTCATATGAATATAGCACAATTTATTTATCCATTCCATGTCAAAGGACATTTGGGTGGTTTCCAGTATTTCATTTTATCAATGTTGCTATGATCATTCTAGCAAACTTCTCCTGATACATGCATGTGGAAAAGCATCCAGGGCATATATATTCAGGGGTAGAGTTGCCAGTGATAGAATATGTTAACATCAAGATAATGCCAAATAGCTTTCCAATGTGGTTATACAAAGTTCCACTTCTTCCATCAGTACATGAATTCCCAATGAACTTAGACTCTCTTACACGTATTCTGCTGTTCAGCTAGATTCCCACATTCCTCAACACTCTTTCCTTGATTCATTTATGTATCTCTGCACCAATACCTAGCTATCCTAGCAACTATACTATTTTTAATTATTTTAGCTTTGTTTGATCATAAGTTTAATAACCCTAGAATCATTTCAGAACACATTGAGTATAAAAATTAGAAAACACAGTGGAAAAATAAAATATTATAATATAATGCCAGATATAATATATACTATAGGAAAATAAAACAACTTAGTAGAGGTCAGACAGTAGAGGTTGGTGAGGAAAGTAGGGTGGTCGGGAAAATATTGTCTAGGGAGGTGATATTTAAGAAAATAGCAAAATAAAATGCCCACTACCCGTTTTTCAAGGCTTAATGACCAATTCTGACAAGTTACACTGCAGAGCTGCAGAAGTAACATCAGAGTATGTGCCTCAGGCTGATTTGGAGAACCAGGTCATTGAAACAGATGGACAGGCATTGACTTGCCAGTATGGTGGTTGATGAATCATCTTTGTGAATAGGATAGTAACCTAGATGAAAAAATATTCAATTAATGAGGAGGAAGTAGCAATGATGATGGTAGATGACTACAAGGAGGAAGGTAGCGGTTGGTATGGTTGTGACCAGATGAACTTTAAATCAGCTAGGGTTTTATTATTTTATTTTAAATCTTTATTGAGTAGGTGAGTTTACAGAGGGAAAATTAGTGAGGAGAAGGCAAGTGGTCAGTGAAAATATTTTCCTCACATGTGGGTTTAAAGAAAAAGTCACCACCATGTCTGGCAGAGAAACAGTGTTCTCAGGGGACAACGTGGTTTTAACCAGAGCAAGAAGGTAAAGGAACTTGAGGGGAGGAGAGAAAGATCAAAGTTGCAGGGATTTTGTTAATGACGTTCCAAAGGATTTTACAGAAGGGTTTGAGGTATTAGAAAGGTGAGGTCGGTTTCAGGGTGGTACAGAGAGCCATATGATGTATGAGTCTAAGTATTCATTGTTGACCTTGGGGTGGGTCGGGTCAATACTTCCCATGGTGACTGTGGTCAACAGGGGTATGTCATGATGGATTAGTGCTGACGATCTCTTTAGGGAAGATAAATAACCTTAAATTTTAACTTCACTTAGAAAATGGAAGCCATCGAACATGTTGATCCTCACTCTTCCATCACCAAGTTTACTGTTTCTGCATGATGTTTTCCACCTCTTTCCTTGTTAGATTGGCAGTACTCTACTCTTTTATAAATGTCACTTTTTAAACACACACTCAGGGTCCAAGCTTTTTGTCCCTTCTTAAAGGTTTGTTATTTTCTATCTTTTCTACATTATTATTTCTTCTTTTTCTCTCTACAAAATCAACAACAAATGTAGGGGTGCTTAATTTCCTTGTGAGTCATGGTTTCATTTGGCAGTCTGGCAAAACTAAGTGACCCTTAAATGCATACAGTAAATATATAGAATTATAAAGTAAAATATTAAAGTTTTAACTATAAATATTATAAAATGTAGCTATTATGATATCAAAATAGCAATTTATGATATGATGACATGCACATTCTTTATTAACATATTAAGTAATAAAATCTAGTAGCAGGTCTCATGCATAAGGACCTGCATTTCCAATTAATTAGTATTCATAATATTTTGAGATAATTGCAACAACTCTAAAGTAACATTGAAATATATTTTCTCTTGGTAATGAAACTGCAGATACTACTAATACTACTATAGTTTGCTTTCTACATTTATATGATATTATCTGATAGAAATGCCAAATTTCAGTTAGAAGTTAATGATTAATGCAATAATTAATTTTTTTTTCTGATTTCTGAAGTGGTGTATTCCCTGAATTCTTTTTTTAGGCGCCAGCTAACACCTCCTGCTCCAGAAAGCATTGTAAATTTTTTGAGTTAAAAATAAATATAAATTTCTCAACTGAGCAAATATAATTCATGATTTACTCTTATCTACCTTCTCAGCCTAATCTCCACTTGTCCACACTAACTCATTTCTAGTCACACCGTTTCTATTTGCTGTTTTATGTAATATATCTTTACACACTCTCTTTCCCTGGAATAATCTTCAAACATATCCAATTTTTAAAAATTGATTTTCTTTCTCTTTAACCTAGATTAGGAGGAGGTTTTCCTTGCCCTTCCTTATTCCAAGGTCTGATTTTGATTCCCATATTGTATTAAAATTGGTTGTTTAGCTGCCAGTTTACTTATAAGAGGACTCCTTAAGAGCAGGCACTGTGTTATGTTCATCTTTGAAGATGTAATGAAAGAATGAAGGTGTCTATTGCTAATCCAAATGTCTTCCACCGATAAATCTCTTCTCTTCACTGTCTGCTTTCTTGCAAATCTTATTGTGTTTATTATCACAATCATTTTCAAACTACTTATTGTTTAATTTCAATTAGGTTAATTTTGCCTGGCTTTTACTTTCCCTTATATCCCAAACCACTTATTCACCACCTACCCATTTCTCCTCTGGCAAACAGGGTAAGAATCCTGTTTCACAGTGTGGCAGTAATTGTAACCTTGGCTGCACATTAGTAAACACCTGAGGATTATGTAAATAATATCTGTGTCTTGGTTCTACCTCTAAACCGATGTGAGCACTAAGTAGTGGTACTTTTTGAAGCTCTCCCAGGTGACTGTAATGTGCATGAGGGTTGTGAAATGCTGGGGTATTAAGTGTCCTTGCTGGTCCTGGAAATACTGGTCCTATATGTGGCACTAAATAATTGTTTTCTAAATAATAATCAGAACTTATAAGAGTAATCACACATAATTTTTCCCATACAATTTTGAAATAGATAAGAATCTATACTTTAATAAACTTATTGTACTGTATTAGTGTTTTGTGATAATGGTTTTTCTTCATAAATTATTTAACTCACTGCATTTCCTAGACCATATGATAATACTCTTTCCCAATGAACTTCTGATCTGCTGTACCTTTGCAACGTTCATGAAAGACCGTAAACACTCACTATAAAATGGAAAACTCAGTGCTGATACTAAAGCATACTCTTCACTCTAAAACTTCCAATTTAGTAACTCCATTTGCTTTATCTAATGTGAGAACCAACCACCTCCTCAAACAGAATAATAGTTTTTGCATTTTACTCTATCTAAAAGTCTCTAAAATCCCCAGATAATGTAAGACTTCTTAGAATTCTGACTTCAATCAAATTCTGATTTAAAATTCTAAGAAATTGAAAAAAAAAAAAGTGTGGGTATTCTAATGTTGTTATTGCTTTTTGCTTTCTCTAGTGCCCTTCAGTGCAAAAAGAGCTTTGGCCAAACTAAGGAAAACTATTATCTAAGTAAAAACTTAAAGCATCTGAGACTTTCTGATCATAATGTGACAATGTCAGGGCATTGTATGGATAGAATACTCAGAAAGGGAAAAACAAAACATCCTGGTAGACATTTTTCACTTGATTGACCATAGACTCAACCCAAATCTGCATTTGTCTCTTAAAAAAAAGTGTGTTTATAAACTTTAGAGTCTCTCAATTGGGATAGGGCTTTAACCATTGGCATTCATGGCTATTCATGTTTAAATTGGTATTCCTTTTTCTTGTATTAAAAGAGTCCTCATTAAGTTTTCTTTCACTTACTATAATTTACAATTATTAAATTATAGTTCTGTATTGAGGAAGAACATCCAATCTATTAATAGATAATTTGAAAATAAATGTATATGTTTCTTCTCATACCCTCTGCCCACAATTTAATTTAAAGATGCAACCAGAAGAGATAATGACATTTTATTATGTTATTACTAGATTTTCTGGTTAGGAGCTTTCACTCAACAGAATTAAATTTTATTTCCTCATAATGCATAGTTACTTAAACTTCAGTTGCTG
Source organism: Sapajus apella (assembly GCF_009761245.1). Lineage (NCBI taxonomy): Eukaryota > Metazoa > Chordata > Mammalia > Primates > Cebidae > Sapajus > Sapajus apella. The sequence continues at coordinate 44,294,456 of NW_022436947.1, read as the reverse complement.
GTATAATTTAATTGAACTTAAGTCTAAGAAGATTTTTAAATAGATTCATGTAAAATTAAGTTTTTAAATAGCTAAAAAATAAATTCTTGGAAAACTGAATATGTTCACTATATCAAAAATATATTTAGGGAAATCCAAAAACAAGGTAGTAACTACAAAATATCTTGGTATTTTGTTAGAGCCAGCTCACTATTTACACAACTATTCTGTAATTCAAACAATTCTTTAAAAAAAGAAGTATAGGAAAACATTCCCTGTGACTTTAAAAGATTTTAATACTGTGTGATAGCATTTTCTTTTTTCTTTTTCTAATTTTTTTTTTTTTAGACTGAGTTTCACTCTGTCATCTAGGGTAGAGTGCAGTGGTACAATCTTGGCTTACTGCAACTTCTGCCTCCTGGGTTCAAGTGATTCTCCTGCCTTAGCCTCCCAAGTAGCTGGGATTACAAGCGTGTACCACCATCCTCAGCTAATATTTTTTTTAAGTGGAGATAGAGCTTCACTATGTTGGCCAGGCTGGTCTCAAACTGCTGACTTCAGGTGATCCACCCACTTTGGTCTCCCAAAGTGCTATGATTATACGGGTGTGAGCTACTGCGCCCAGCCTGTAATAGCATTTTAAAATAGTGATTGTGATAATATTATGTAGTGAGCTAAAATTAGTATTAACCAAAAATAAAATCCTCTGAATATTATGCATGGTAAGGTTTTCCACATTGCACCTAAAAATGTTGAAAGCATTTTTCTGCTATTTTCTCTTTTCTATGAGCAAAGCTTATTTCCTTATTCATATCCCTCATATTTATTTACATTTACCAAAAAGAAGCACTAGATCCAGTATATTTCTTTGTATTTTTTTACTATTTGAAAGTTTGTCTTCATTCTTTCTGATCAATATTTCATTCCTAGAATAATGTACAGTTGACCAACAGTTGTATATTTTTTAACTTTGACAATTAAAGCCAACATGTTAATTTTAGTTTTTTAAAATAAATTATTTTAACTTATTTAAATTTAATTATATTAGAGGACTCTTTGAAGAGAGCAGAGACCAGAGTGTAACAGCAAAGAAGATGGATTCTAGAGCCAGATGTTTAGGGCTCTCATCTGAACACTACCTCTTATTAGATGAGTGATTCTGGGTAAATTAGTTCACAGCTGTATTTCTCAGTTCTCTTAACTGTAAGAATAGATAACCATAGTATGTTTCTCATAGCTTTTGCAAGAAGATATGGTGAGTTATCAAGTGACTAGAACAGTGCCTGGAACATAGTAAGCACCACCTTAATATTTGCTATCATCATTGTTATTATTGAAACTAGATGATTCTAATGTGCTACCATAGAAAGTGAGGGATAGAAGTATTACATATTTTTAGGGGTTATTTAACTGTGTTCCAGAAACAAATATGGAGAGATGAAGTGTGAAAACATGAATAAAACAGTGCCTACCCTAAAATATTTATAACATAATAGGGAAGATATGTAGATAGACATGTGCCATAGGTGACACAATTTGAATAGACAATAAAGGTTAAAATAAAATGCTAAGAAAGTATTGGGGTAGTGGTTCCTGGAGAAGATATAATTTAAATAGAATTTTGACTGGCAGTGGGAACAGAGAGAGTAGGGTTAGGAAGGACAGAAATTTTCAAGCAGTACGGAATAAGGACTAATATTTTTGGATGAAGTAAATAGGTGGGTTGGGAGCATGTTAGTGGGAACTGGGTACACAGTAAGAGTTAAGGATGGAAATGTGGCTCAGACTAGTTCATGAAGAATATTGATTGCAATGCTGTTGAAAGGAACCTTCTAGGCAATGCAGGAGTCACTGGAGGATCCTGAATATGGGCATAAAATAATTAGAATTGTAGTTTAGTGATTACTTTAGCAGCAGCATGATGAATAAATGGATGGAAAATGAGAATAGAGCCATGAAGCCAGTAAGTAGCAGTTAGAATTTAAAACCGGGTACATCTGTATTAGAAGCCATTAGTGAGAACCAGGTTACTGCTTTGAGATCAACTTCCTGTCTCCCAAATCGGCCTTCAGTGTGCCATTAGTTTTGCTAGTTCCGCCTTTTGTTATGAGGTGTTTCTTTCCCCTTGGCTCTTATTCCCTTTGCATGGTTGCACTTTACCTTAGTAATGGTTAAGGACTAGTAGAACAATTAGTTGCTGGTGACAGTAATAGAGAAGAACCACTGACTAATATTAGATGTAACTGTACACCCTTTGTTTACTTATTATAGTAAGGGTTGAGAGCTCCAGGAGACTCCAGTATTCAATCACAGGTAACAGATCAGCCTGTCTATGTTCTGTCTGAATCGCCTTTGCAATCTGTACACATTTGATAATTACTAAGACTTCCTAAAGAATAAATCAAAATTACTCTCTGGAAGATATGAATACTTGTTTAATGTATAAAATTTTATATTATTTTTTTCTATTTCATGAAAAGATAAAAATGAATATGTTCATATATAAAAGCCATATTTTAGGCAACTCAGAATATTTCATATTTAGTAATAAACTTGCAGTTTTAGAAACTTTGATCTATAGTTTTTCTAAATTTCAGCTTGTTTTTCTAAAATTATTCTCATTACTATAATTTAAAGCTAACATTATATCCTATTTTGAATATCTATAGATATTATAATTCTGTTAGATAATTCTGATTATAAAAATATTTATGTTTTTCTCATTTATTCAATTTTATTGTATCAAAAGTGAAAAAAGTTCTTGTATTTTAGAATTCAATTTTTTATTGAGAAGAAAGGCATTTATGTACCATTTGAATGTAAATGTCAGATGGTATTTCACATTAATGATATCAAATGAGTAAATTTTATTTATGCAAAAGGCCATGTATCAGGCTACAAATGTTTGTGTGTAGTTATCATATTTTTCTAGTTCAAATGCTTAGGAGAATAAGCTTTTAAAGTACAAATTTTGTCTATAGTTCAAAAGATTATAATTCTAGTATACAAACTACTTGAATAAAGACAGTCACATAATTAAGTATAAAGGCATAAACACTGTGACAGATAATGTGTGTCAGGTGAAAGATTACCATTTACAAACCATTAAGGTTTTAATGTGTTATATTCAAAATATATTTTCATGTTTTTAATAATATTCATAGGATCTATAATTAAGATGTAAATTGATGGACACTGGTGCCATACATAGATGTAAATATAGAAAGAAAACCCCAAATATAGGCAAACATTTTTCATTAGGATAATAGGAAGAGAGTATAAGATAAAATTATAGAGTCTTAGTCACTTAAATATATTCTATGAAGACAGACATATTAACTGGGTTGTTTTATTTATTCTTTTAAAATAAAAAGATAATTTAATTTTTAGACAGTTAAAAACTATTTCATATTCATTAGTTTGTTTGAACTCTCTAAAATCTGAGTGTCATAACATCTTTTAACCATAAGCTGTTAAATCCTTAATTCTGGTGTAATTATGTGACTCAATAGGTAGTCCAGAAAAAAATTACTTTGTAATTTAATTTATACTTTATTTTATTTTTCTCTGTTGGGATATGCAAGAACAGTAAATGGCTTGTTAATTTGCAGTGGAATGATTAAATTATATTGTAGGGGTATTGTGATGAAATGATGTGTATTTAACCTTTTGCTTTCTGTGTCCTTTTTGGTACAGAGATTTTGGAAATCACATTACACCCTGTTGTTTAACTGCCTTTAAAAATGTTTTGTGCAGAACAAATATCTTAATTTTATGGGTTTTTGTTGATGCTAAACTCTGGAGCAGAACCAAGAGGCATCCTGACTGCCAAAGCAAATGAAGAAAATTATTTCCCTTACTAGCTTGGCAGAACATTTTTACATGATGGCTTTAAAAAATAACTTTCCATTTCCAGTGAGGCCTTTCTTTGCCAGATATTGTCACCTCAATTAATGTCTGGATGCAGTCCTGAGCCTATTAAACTGTTTTAAAATACTAAATAAACCAAAACAACAACAATAAAACTTTAGTAAACCTACATTTCTGTTGTTCCTTTGGAGGGTCCCCATGTGTTGAACTTTACTGTGGCGAGTGTTCATGTTTATCTTCTGTCTCTCTTCCATCTACTCAGAGTGATCAGTTCAACATCTGTTTATCTTTCCTCAGAAATCCTACAAGTCTTTCAGAGCTTTGATTATTGCTAACAGCCTACAGTATTTCCTTCCTTATTAAACTGGAAAATTTTACTTGTTTTATTCACTTAACACATTACAGCATTTTCATGTCAACGAACCTGATATCTCAAACTTTACTGTAATCTCCTTTGACACATTGACTTTACTAAGAATGTAATAAAAGGCATATTGACTGATACAAGCCAACCAACAGAAGTTGAAAAGCAGAGACTGTGCTTAAGGCATTATCTCAGATAGGCACTGCTAGGGAGACAGAAATAAGTCACTGCCTTGCCCTCTATAATTTATAGCCTAGTAAGAGAGCTAGAATTAAGTACACAAATCTTTGTTGTTCTAGATAGAGAAAATAAGAACACTATGAGGTATCAAAGGAATGAGAAACACTATCTGTTGAAAAAATATCAGCAAAGATTTTGTTGTGAAACTCTTTGGGAAATTTGCCTGCAAGAATAGTTTTGTTATTATTACAGCAATTGCCATTATTAGTTTTGCTGCTATGAACAATGCATGTTCTGGCAATCCTAGAAAAGCCATTATTGGCTTCACCACCACATAATATCTTATCTTTGTGACAAAAACTGTGAAGGGTCTGAGATTTTATCTCATTCTCAAGACAGGTTAGGCTGTCACAGTTTCATAGATGCTGTCAGAAAACATTAGATGCTTGGGTCAGAGACAAAAGACTCTATTACTCATGGCACAGCAGGCAGCAAGAGCTTCATGTTTCCATCAGTGTCCTTGTCCCTCCAGTCCTGCAGGGGGTGATGCCTGGCAGCCTAGGTAGACACTGAACTCAATGGATATGTGTCACATCTGAGGGACCCCAAGCTTAGGAAACTCCCAATCCTATGGGGGAGCTGTTAGCAAAACTGTCTAAACTTTGTCTAGAGATATATATAATCTTTACTATACTGGTCAGGAAATAAATTTTCCATTTGCCCTGGAGGGAGATTCTATCTCCTTCTTTTCAGACTATTTGAAAAGATAATCTGGAACAAAAGCTGTCGAAAGATGTATAGAAATGCTATAGAGAATTAACCCCTTCATAGTGTGTTTAACTGGAAATGATCATCATGAAGCTATTATTTAAGGGAATACAGAATAATATGTTGTAAAACTAAGTTTAAAGAAGCGTTCATTTTACATAATAATGAAAAATGAGTAAGAAGGGATGCTAATATTGTAAAAAGAAGCAGAGCCCTGTATCTCATAAGTTATGTTATGAACATAATGCATTATTCTGAATTATGGATGAGGTATTATCTAATCTCATCATATTGATAAGGGAATTAGTAATGAAAATCTTTCCTTATAGATGATCCTAAAATGAATTTGTATTTTATTATATATAATAAATATATGTATTTTTATATATATTCTGTATATACATGCAAATGTTCTACCATGTCCATTTGAATAATTTATACATCCACAGTAAACTAATAATTCCCAAATCATATTAAACCTCAAATTAGAATGAGTCTTAGAAATTATTTCTTAAAATCTATCCCTCAGTGTTCACTGCAAGAATGGTTTTTCAAAATAATAGATCAGGTAAAGTTTATAAACTCTGCAGCTTCACTTCTAGGATTTGCCCTATAGTGGGGTCAGTGACTCTCCTCAGGCTCATGCAAGGCTGCACTATAACCTGACACTGACCAATATGTTTCCTAAGTCATACATGACCCACGGATGGAGTCATTGCTAACATCAACATCTATTCTAGGATTTTATGTGTGTGCTTTTTGCTTTAGGGTTGGTTTTCTTTCATATCACCTTTTTTTCTGTTTATCTTTTCTTGTGTTGCAACATCAAAAACAAAACTGTGTTTTCCCTTGAAGTTTATATGCCAAAACTGTGTTTTCCTTTAAAAGTTTATACACTGCACTGTGGAAATTAAAGAATACCTGATGTTAAATATTGTTGGTAAAAAAACTGTTTGGGGCTCATTTTACCAATGAATAAGAATATCAATGTAATATTTTATACCTACAATTCAAACCATAGAGGGCTTATTTCTAAGATCATAAATCAAATCATATAGCATTTATCATTATAAAATGCTATTGTCACCACTTTTATAAATTCCCAATATTACTCATGTATCAGAAACTGAATTTAACTATATAATATATAAGTTAAGTGACAAGGCTCTTTCAATTCTGGGATATAAATGCCTTACCTGATATTTTATGGGGCATGACTTTAAAAAAAAAAAGCCTGTCTTTTTTTTTTTTTAATTGAGAAGGAATCTCACTCTGTCATCGAGGCTGGAGTGCAGTGGTGGGATCTTGGCTCACTACAACCTCTGTTTTCTGGGCTCAAGCAATTTTCCTGCCTCAGCCTCCCAGAGAGCTGGGACTAAGGGTGCACAGCACCATGCCTGGCTAGTTTTTGTATTTTTAGTAGAGACAGGGTTTCACTATGTTGTTCAGGCTGGTCTTGAACTCCTGACCTCAGATAATCCACCCTCCTCAGCCTCCCAAAGTGCTGGGATTACAGGCATGAGCCAGTACACCTGTCCTAAAAAAAGCTTAAGTCTTGAACATATTTAGGAATCAAACATAAATGTTAGATTTTAGAAACTAAAATGCCTATAGGAATCATGTAAAACAAAAGTCTGAAGCAAATCAGAATATCCGTCCCATTTCAACTCCAGAGGAATGTTGCCACACAGGAATGCGTGCCTAGTGTTGCATTTCTTTATATTTTTCTATGGAAATCAGAAATGTGAATTTTTATGCAAGATTTTTTAATTTTTAAACATTGGGTCCTAACTTTAATTATAATTTGACACTAAATAAAAAAATACCACCAATCAGAAACATCTAATATTTTGTTCTATAATCAGAATGTCTTTCCAGGCTGACAGAGCATAAGCTGGCATGGTGATGGATAGAGGAAGGGGAGGCATAAGATAATAGAGGCTTTAAGGGAACAAACAAACTGCTATATACAGGAGGAGTCTGTCTTACCGTCATAGACCTAGCAATATAGTCTAACAGCACTGAACATTGATGCTGGACTGGAAAAGGCTGTACCTGAATCCTTCTCAACCAAGGCCTCTGAAGACTCTTAAGCATCCTGAGGAGAAAGAGGTGGTTTGTAAAAGTGTTAATATCTTGAGCCTGTAAAAGTGTTAATGCTACTTGGCTGTGCTATTTTAACTCCTTCAACAAAATGTTCACTTGACAATGAAAAGTGATTTCCTACAAAAGAGAAGGGAATCAGAAAAATTCTTAGGTGGCCTGGTGTATTATTAGTCCATTTTCATACTGCTATAAAGAACTACTGATACTGGATAATTTATAAAGGAGAGATGTTTAATTGACTCATAGTTCAGCATGAGCAGGGAGGCCTCAGAAAACATACACTCATGGTGGAAGGTGAAGGGGAAGTTGAGCACCTTCTTCACAAGGTAGCAGGAAGGAGAAGTGCTGAGCCATGGTGGAAGAGCCTCTTAGGAAACCATCAGATCTTGTGAGCACTCACTCACTAACACGAGAATGGCATGGGGGAAACTGCTTCCATGATTCAATTACCTCCACCTGGTTTCTCTCTTGATAAATGGGAATTATGGGGATAAAATTCAAGATGAGATTTGGCTGGAGACACATAGCCTAATCATATCACGTGGCTTCAATGGAGGCAATTACTGCAGTGTTTTGGTGAGAACCAACATCCCTCAAAGATAAAATCCATCATCATCTGACCAAGTGAGCCCATAAAATTGATACAGTAGCATGAGATGGTGCTCCCCTGGAATTCTGGGAAAACTTAAAAAAGGACGTGGACTAAGCTTCTTCATTTTGGTGAGTAAAGTTGATTGATCCAGCAGATGTGGTGATAATATTAACTAGGAGACTTAAGCTCTTGAGGCACAAAAAAGTTTTGGGAACTGAGCAGTTGCTACAGTTACTTGAATGGATCACATTCCTTTGTTTTATCTGCAATAAACCCGTATATTTATTGAGATGTGGGATTGCACAGATAAATATGAATTTTTGAAAGAATTTCCCTAAAAGCATCTCTTTGATAAAGTTGTAGTAAGGATTAAATTACATATTGTATTTAAAGCACTTGGCACAAAAATTGGAAAAGTAGATAATGCCAAGCGAGGGCATGGGGGTATGGATTGCTGGTATAGACTTGTAGTCATTTTGGAGAGAAATCTGGTACTACATTTACAGATGCAATACTTACTTGCCCTAGGACCCAGTAATTCTTCTCTTGGGTACACATACCAACGATATTCCTACACAGATCTGAAAAGGTCATGTACAATAAGGTAACAATTTGATGTGATAGAGACTTGGAAGCAATCTGGGCATCCATCACTGGGAGAGTTGATAAGAAAATGTGGGGGATCCACACCTTAACATTATAAAACATTCAGAAATAGCAGGCTATATGTGTGCATAGGACTATTGAGGGACCTCAAAAACCCAGTTCTTAAGTCAAAAAGGCAGGAAAGAGATGAGATTTAAATTCAATACTGTTTACATAAATTAGAAATATATGCACAAAAAATAATATACACTTTATAAGAATACATACAAACAAATAAGGTACCCAGTAACAGGATATAATAGTTGCCTCCTGGGGAGATGGAAATAAAACATGGAGTGGGGAAAAGGAAATAAATAATTAACTAAAATAAAAGAGGGACATTTTAAGAGTGTTGGTGAAAACGAATCATGAATTTAGTGGTATAACAAACCCAAACCTCTGCACATAAGTTGTGAAGGAAAAAATAAAGTTCTTAACACTATGCTTGACACATAGTACAATTTTACAGAGTAAGCAAAAAGAGGACCAAAAGGAGTCTGAGAAAAGAAAAGGAAAAAGTGATAAAGAAAACAATTTGTTTCAAAAAAATTAAGTTTTGCAATTAGAAATGCGTGGAACCAGTTAACAAGTATAATTGATTTCTGCCTATGGTCTCAGCAACGTGCTAGATACTATTAGAGGTGAAAAAGAAAGATTTGACATATTCTCCTTGTTAGAGAATAATCAAACAAAATACAATGCAAACTTTCTGAAATCCAGCTGGAACCTGGTAGAGTTAAACAATGTTTTTAAAAAAATAATCAAAGACCTCGTGATCCGCCGGCCTCAGCCCCCCAGAGTGCTAGGATTATAGGCGTGAGCCACGGCGCCGGGCCTATCAACATGGTGAAACCCCCATCTTTACTAAAAATACAAAAATTAGCCAGGCACGGGGGCACGTGCCTATAATCCCAGCTACTTAGGAGGTAAAGGCAGGAGAATTGCTTGAACCTGGGAGGCGGGAGTTGCAGTGAGCTGAGATCGTGCCACTGCACTCCAGCCTGGGTGAGTGAGAGTCTGTCTCAAAAAAAAAAAAAAAAAATCGAAGATACAGTGTGGCGTATTACTGGGTGATACATTATAAGTCAGCATTTAATGAGTCATTCATCCCTTAATCATTGTATGCAGCAAACATTAGGGAGAGCCCACCTCACAGCAAGTTCTGTGGTAAGTAGTAAAAACAAGAAACTGCAGGAAGTCCCTGAATTGGAGGAGCAGTCAGGTTTAAGATGGGAAAGGGTTGGTTAAGTCATGGCTGATCTCTGAAGGGGCAAGACTTGAGGTGAGCCTTAAAAAATACTTTTTTTTAAAAAAAGGTTGATCATAAAGTAAAAGCCTAGTGATAACATGAACAAAATAAAGCCCCAGAAAATGAACAAAATGGAAATGTTTTGAACTGTAAAAGAGAGAAATGGTTTTCAGTGTGGTTTATTTTTATATGCAGTTGCCATAATAGTACATTATCTTTTGTTTTAGATACACTGGCCTAATACAGCTCTAAAAATAGAAGAATGCATGATGAAAGGAAAAGATGTGGTAAGTATTATTCATTGTAAATTAAACAAATCATCAATTATATCACTAGAACTGAATCACTGAATTTTTATTTGCTCTTATAAAAAAAGCATGTATGCAATTTGGTTCATGAAGAAAGTATGTATATCATATAAAACACATAATTATGTAAAATTAATTTCAATGCAGTTAAAGAAAGCAGAGATGCCACTGAGATTTTGATTTTTATTTTGTTTTTTAATATCTTAACCTGGGTTTATAAATTCCTTACGCTAATGCTTATTTCCCATGTATTTGGCAGAAAAATAATTGCAGATAACTTTTTCTGGGAATAGTTAAGCACATTCTTTGTGAGATTTCATCTTATGTTGTTTAGCAAATTAGAAGTGAATGAAGAAACAAAAAAAGAACAAAAAGTTTGAGAGAGGCAAAAAACACATTTTATCTATTCTTAAATGTTTTCAGGGTCTCTTCTACTTTAAGAAGCAATATTCTCTCTTTTTGTGGTCTCCCTGCTGTGTGTGAGTGGCAAAATGCTGTGTATCAGCATCCCCGACACAGTCCCTAACACACTAAGACGTCCCTGATAGGACTTTCACTTGCAGGCGGTGGCTAGCTGATCTTGTGACACAAATGCACCCTGGAGGAAGGCCTGGACATCTGCCTGTGAAAGTGAAATTATCTTTTTTTTTTTTTCAGTAAGAAAAAAGAATACTCTGTAAATGACTAACACACATTATGCCAACTCCTCATTCTCTGTAGCAGCTGGGTCACAGCCAAGGAGTGAGTCAACACATTCCTGTTGCCTTAGCCCACAGCGTGATGCTGACTAATTCAACATACTCTTAGGCCATGTCAATCTAAGTTCAGCTGAGCCAAAATATGGACTCATAGGCTCACTCTCAGATGTGATGGTGAGTCAAGGGAGGAAAAGCAGGTGCTTATAGAAATAAACGACAGATATTTTCACCATGCCTGAATGATCAGATTCTACCAAATATATGGATCACCCAAAACATAACACGTGAATGCAAACTTGAAGAAATAAATATACCTGTGTGCCTTGGATAATCAGGTCAATAGTGCACTTCTTGCCAAGAGCATACTATTGTGTCAGTCACAATAGTATGTAATATATATAATATATAGTAATATAGTAATTTTATCGTAGTCTTATAGTCTTACAATAAATATAGTAATCTTATCATAGTCTTAAAACAAAATGTTATTTTTATTGTTTAAAAATTCTCTTTGAAAGTGCTTTATGTGAATTTGTGAGTATGAGAATATAAGACTTACTTTCCAAAACATTAACGTTTTGTTTGCTCTAAAGACTGCATGTTTTGGGAGGCTGAGACAGGCAGATGGCTTGAGCCCAAGAGTTTGAGACTAGCCTGGGCAACATTGAACAACCCCATCTCAACAAAAGATACAAAAAGATCAGCCGGGCATGGTGGCACATGCCTGTAGTTCCAACTACTCCAGAGGCTGGGGTAGGAGGATTACTTGATCCCTGGAAGGCAAGGCCACAGTGAGCCAAGGTCACACAACTACATTCCAGCCTGGGCAAACAAGTGAGACCCTGTGGTGGGGAAAAAAAAAAAGAAAAAAAAAAAGACTGCATGTTTGTGTATAAATAACTATGCTTTTTCTAATTATTAGTTTTAATGACTTTATGCTGATTCATTGTTTATACTGTACTTAAAAAACGGCATTGGGAATAACTTCGTTGGTGGAACATATTGCCATGCAAATTTTTACACGTGAAAACATTTCTGAATAGTGCTTTTTTATTCCTCAATTGCAAACTAGGATACATGAAAAATAATGCACTCTAATTATAAAATGTAATTTATACATCACTGCTAACTTAAATAAGTTTCAGTCACCCCAGGTTCTTTTCCAAGTTCTTGTCCTCTTTTTGTCTACCCCTCTTGCTTCCTTTACTCAACAGAAATGTGTGGTAAAACATGAGATTTTTAGGTCTAGGAAAAACAAACATCAAAAAGGGCTAAACATGTTTATTATACTAATAGATTATTTTCTTTTTCTTCCTGCTTTAGGGTGAATGTGCAAATTATGTTCGGGTTTTGCATCACTATAATAAGACACACCTTCTGACCTGTAGTACTGGAGGTTTTGAGCCACTTTGTGCCTTTATCAGAGTTGGATATCATTTGGAGGTAAGATGTTTCATTCATTGCTATCAATAAAAACAATGCTTAAGACAACCTTGTTCTCAAAGAAAGACTGTAGCATTTCTTCCCAAGAAAGATAAAAGCATTTGTGATGTACTGAATCAGTTTGCTTGAGACAGAGAAATAATCTTTCTTGGTCTTTAAAATTATTGTCAGGTACAAAATCTATGAACCAATTAATTCTCTATGTACTCATTCACCGAACAATTTTATTTGCTTAATTTGTCCACTTAAGAACATCTCTTAATATCAAACTGTGTTCTTTATTATATTAATATTTTCATTAGTTTAGCCACCAGACTGGAATATGTATATATGTATGTGTGTGTGTGTGTGTGTGTATGTGTGTGTGTGCGTGTGTGTATAATTTACATAAATATAATATTTTACAAGGAACATGAAAAGACTTTTCGATTCTGTAATTACTTTCTCATAGTCAGGTGAGGTAAGGAATACAGGAGAAAGGAAGATTTCAAACAGAGTTAAGATAAATATTACTTGGTGCCAGTTATACATCTCCCGCTAAGATTTTGCCACTAGGTGATAGTGCATAATAAAAGCAAATCCCAACTGAATCCTGCCACACATATAATATTTACCAGCGAGCAGGCTCAAAGATAAGTCCTATAACCTATTCCTGTAAGCTGGGCGAATCCCAACTCTCATTAATTTTAGGTACATTTTGAAGCACTCTATATCACCATTTTACCTTGAAGCATATGAAACAATATGCTCATATAGAATCTATTATTTTTCATCTACATTGGAAGGCAGAGTCCTACATTACGACAAGGCACAGATAAAATAGAGGTCTAGATATTCTGTTGTTAAGCAGCTGGACTCATGATTCTTATATTCCACTTATGAAAGAGCAGCAGTGGCCATAAAATATTAATATTTCAAGCCACCACATACAAAAGTAGTTTCACTACTAAAATATTATTTCTGATATTCCTTATACTAATTAACACTCAGGTGCAAATATAATTCAAAGTATTTGAAGTTCTTAATAGCTGCCCCTGGAAATTGCCTGTGATTTAACTACTTCAGCTGTTAACTATCTATGTAGGGAGCGTTTATGATTTGCATATTCTAAATGTTAACTAACCACCCCTAATTATAGATTAAATTAAGTAACATGCACAAATACATCATATAGTATTTATTGAATTATTTTAAATAAACAATGTAGATATAATAGAAGAACTTTAGACAGAAGGTAAATCAGGCCACTGCAAGGTCAGAATATATACATGTATATAAACATACAAAGTATACATATGTATATACATGTGTGTATGTATATACAATCAGAATATATGCCTCTTGTAGTGCAAATCTTCTAGCAGCAAAATCAGTTTCATTTATTTGAAGATGCTTATGTTTCACCTTTATTTTTAAAGAATTTTCCTTGGTTATAGAATTCTGGGTTAATAGTTGCTTTGGTTTTGTTTTCTTCTTTCAGCATCTCAAAACTGCTTTGTCTTCTAATCTCTTTCTAATATAAAGTAAAGCTTTATTCCTATTGATATTTTCTTTTTAAAATAGCTTTATCTTTTAGGATTTTGTCTTTGCCATTGCTTTTCAACAGTTTCTGTAGTGTGAACTTTAGGTGCGTAGCAGTGGGAGGGTTCAGTATCTGTATTTCTTAGGATACTGAAATTCTTGGATACATAATGTTATTTTTTTCATCTAATTTGGTAACTTTTGGCCATTATTTCTTGAAGTAATATTTCTCCATTTACCCATGCCTCTCCTTCAGAGATTTCAAAATATATATATTACATATGGCATATATATATAAAATATATATGCATACATATAATTGTGTATATATAATTTCATATATATATATATTTGTTATACTTCTAGGCATTGACCTAAGACATACAGCACATGTTTATTCAATTTTTTTTTTCTCTACTTTTCAGATTGGAAAAATTCAATTGATTTATATTCAAATTAGTGTACTCTTTCTCCTGACATCTCCAATGTGCTATTAAGCGCACCCCATTGGCTGTCCCATACAGAACAGCATTTACTTGAAAGGTGTATTAGTCCATGTAAACTTACAATGGGCAGTAGCCACTTTTTTCACCTTTCCAGTCACTGCCTTTTATTTGCTTGCACATACAGTTCAGGTGTCGGACAGGGATTTTTGAAGATGATTTATAAGGGTACATACCATAGCTTCTAGATATCACCCCTCACTTTTCTGCTTGGTTCTAGCCATTCCTTTCCACATGAATTAAGGGGTTTCTTCAAGTGAAAAATCTGTCTAGTCTTTGTCTATTCTTAATTGACCTCCGGTGTCTTCAAGCAGTATTTTTTTTTAATAAATAAATATATATATACATATATATATATAGTTTATTGTTATTTTCTTTGGAAGATTTGTCCAATATAAGATACATTATCATTAGCAGAACAGGAACTTGGTGTACTTCAACTTCATGCACATGATATTCAATAATTTTATCTCACATAATTATCTAAATAATAATAATTATTGAAATATTTGAGTCACGTTAGAATCTTTAATTATGACTGAATATTATTTCAAATTCTAACACTTGAATGTTTATATGATTGAAATAATTATCCAAATATCAGATATGATATATTTTGAAAAAATATATATTTATATGTCACAAGAGGAACTGGTGACCATCCCATAATAAAAGCAATATGAGATTTATCCCCAAAACACCAATTAAAGGCTTAATGAGGTTTTACATGAGGGAATGAAAAGTTACAAATCATTTAAGCAAGGAGAATACTTTAAGCAGCTAAGAGCAGGGATGTATGGAATCAGTTTGTTGACATTTATGTTCCTTAGAGAACAGCAGGAGATCAAGCTGGGACAAGTTGGTGGAAGATTTTAATACTAGACATTGTCCTTCTGTGTTATTCTAAAGACAGCATAGAGACTGTGAAGGACTTTTGAACAGAGTATTTGATTGACAGGACATTCATAATATTTAAGATTGATTCAAGCAGGGAGGGATGAAAAGTAGAGAGCAATTTAAGGAGGCTATTACATGATCTTTATGAGAGATCATAAAGGTATTTAACACTTGTTGCAATAGCAAAGAAAAGGAAGTGTTGAACTCAAGTAAAAAGCTGCTCAGCAGGAGAGTTTCTATAACTCAGCATTTTATCTGATGTCAAAGATTAAAGGGAATTAAAAAGCAATTCTAATTTTATTTCTTGCTGATTGGGAAGAAATGCAAAGTTCTTAACAGCAAGAGAGAGCTATGGAAGTGGGTAGGTTTTTGTAAGACCCTAACAGATATCCAGCATTTCTGTTTTAATTTTTTCATTTTCACTTACGGTGATTTCAGTGATTGAGTCTGGAGGCAGGAGAGGGTGTTATCAGAATAGATTGAATTATTAAACCCTGGGGAGCAGTTAATAGTCTCCTCTGAAAAAGTCTTTCTTCTCTCTCTTTCTCATTCTGCTCTCTTGTCTTCTCTCACTCTCACTTTCCCAAAATAACTTGAAAAGTGCCATTATTTAGGTGCTGGTAGAATGTCTAGGGAGTATCAATATAAACAGAGAATGAGCAGTCAAAGAAAGATTAGATATAAGGCAAATCAGGTTAGTGCAAAATCAGAATTACATTAAGAAAAGTTTTTAAATGATAGTTAATATTATCAATGGTACAGTTTTAATAAGGGGATAAGTAATAAGAAAGGAGATTATTGGATAGTGATACAATAAATGCATTAATATCAATTTAATCAAGAAATAGAGTCATGGCTGGGCATGGTGGCTCACACCTGTAATTCCAGCATTTTGGGAGGCTGAGACAGGCAGATTGCCTGAGGTCAGGAGTTAGAGACCAGCCTGGCCAACATGGTGAAACCCTGCCTCTACTAAAAATACGAAAATTAGCCAGTTGTGGTGGCAGGCACCTGTAATCCCAGCTATTTGGGAGGCTGAGGCAGAAGAATACCCTAAGGGGTGAAGGTCACAGTGAGCTAAGATCTTGGCATTGTACTCCAGCCTGGGCGACAAGAGCAAGACTGTGTGTCAAAAAAAAAAAAAAAAAAAAAAGAAAGAAAGAAAGAGAGTGGTTAAAGAAAGTAAATATGGGGAAGGACATATTTACTGAATATGTGCTGAAAGAAGAGTTTTCTTAGAATAGCAGAGAGAAAACCTAAATTATTTATTTTTTTGCTGTAGGCATTGTCAATGAGCTTTTGATTTTGCATCCTACTTGATTGCTTTGTTTTTATTGGGGGATTTCATGGAGAATAAAATGAATACCTCTGCTCCTATTCTCTCAAAAGTCTCAGAGTAGTTTTTAAATAGTAACATGAGCTACAAATATAAACTGCCTCAGGTTTATGGCTACCTCTGATCTTACATCTCAAAGAAAGTGGAAATTATGTGTTTAATATAGATGCTCAGACAATAAGAAACAGAGTTTTAGTTATAAAACATATTTCTAGAGAGTTGGCAAAGACCCTGAACTCCTGCAAAATTAAAATGGCTTTCATTACCTAACAACCAACATTTCTTTTAAGTATGAGATGATTTTAGCACAAGAATATTAGCATGTTACTATTTGTATTAGTTTTCTTTTTTGCAAACAAATTACCAAAAATGTAGCTGATTAAAACTCAGCTTCGCATACTAATTATCTCAGTTTATGTGGGATGAGCACGTCCAGGCACTGTTTAGTTGACTCCCCTGCTAAAGGTCTCCCAAGGCTAAAATCAAGGTGTTTCAATCTTTCTGTAGCTCAAGATCATATTGCAAGTTCATTTCCTTGCAGTTGTAAGACCAAGGTCCTCATTATCTAGATGGCTGTCAGCCAGGAGCTGCTGTCAGTTCCTAGGGACCACATGCAGTTCCTTGCCGTATGTCCCTGTCATAATATGACTGCATACTTCTAGGCCAGCAGGCAAATTTTTCTGTTCGGTTTACTAAGAGGGAATCATACAACACAGCTTAATCATGAGAATGACTATCCCATCATGTTTACCATACAAAGTAGTATAAGGAGTAATTTCCTACCATATTCACAGGTGGGCCTAGGTACAGAAGCATAGGACAGCTATACTTGGGAGTGGGATTCCTGAACACCATAAGCATTCTACCCACCACAGTATTCTTTACATATGCTATGTCTGAAAGAAAGGTTGCATGAATACAGGTGTTTTTTGAAATGTTTCTGGGAGGGAAAGGCATAAGCCCAGAACAAAGGATGAGAAATGAAGCTGTTCTTTTTTTTGAACTTTGTAGTGCTCCTCTTAAAACAGCATTTCTTTTTGCAAGAATCAAGGGATGAATGTGTGGGCCACTTCCAGAATTTTTCTGCCCAAACCTGGGAAAATTTGATTGTCCTTGAGAGCATAAGCATTTGAATATAGACTGCTGCCATATTTTAACAGATATAGTATATTTTCTCAGTCTATTTTTATTTAGAGCATATTGATATCAATTTTTACATATACAGACTAAATTAGTCTTGCAAATATATTTTTCATCAAACATAATTAACAGTGTACTCTGTGATTTTCAGTATATGGCTTCGATAAAAGTTTCCCCTAGGGCAGAAAGTAGCAGCGTAGCTATTTGGACATCACTGGCTTCAAAATCACGAGGGTTATACATATACTCTGAGAGCACAAATCACTCTGAAAATATGTTAGATAGTTTGCTCAAATAATGTTTTTACAAGGTAGTCCACAGTTAAATGTATAGACTGAAAATGATGCCTTTTTCCATTTGCTTGTATTCGTAGTTAAATATTTTGTAATGTGACAGCAAGAGATTACTATTTAGACATAACAATGTTCTTGCCTCTTAAAGTTGTATGTGTTACAGGTTATCTCATTGGTCCCTGAGAGCGTGAACTCCATATTTTAAGTAAATATTGAAAAAATATTTATAAGCAATAATTATTATTCCAAATAAATTAAAACATACATACTACAAATACATGAATTTCAAAATCAGATGTTTTCCACAAAAGTATTTAATTAATGTTTGTTTCTTAACATTTTGTTTTGGTTCTGCTTATGGTACAAAGTAAAAAATTCATTGGGATAGTCAACAAAACTTGTAAGTTTTTGAAGTTCAAAAAGTTACCCATTATATGACTGAAATTTGTCTTTTCTCTTTCACATCTTAGATCATTATAGCCATGCACTTAATATTCTTTGTCCTTTTACAAAGAAATCTTAATTTCACAAACCATTTTTTTAATCAACTTTTTCTGTACTTAATTCTAAACCAGGACATTCTGAAGCTTTCCAAATTTGTTATTTTATTGAGTTTCCATTGTATCTGTTTATTTCTACTTGTTTATCAAAATTATCTTAATAGTAGGTCAAAATATTAAAGGTAATTATTTTTAAATAATTTATAAAAATCTAGAGTTGGTAATACACAATTGAATAGAATAAATATATGAAAATTTACATTACATTTTTACATTTATACTTTCAGATAATTTTTATATACTAGACTTTAGTTAACAAAGATGTCCAGATTATAATTTGTACCAAGATATTTTTATAAACCTTATTGATCACATGATGTGAAGGATGACTCCAATCTGTAATTTCCTGATCCATTTATGTGAAAATAATATATAGAAATGTTTTATTGATTTAAAAATTATGGCCATTTTTGGTATTCTAAATTCAGGTAATTGATTAGAAGGTAATGAGTATCACCCTGTGAAGTCAGGATATATTTTCTTTTAGTCTCAGTCTATGAGTTTTTCATTCTGCAGACTTATTACTACATAGCGTTTTGTTTGTTTTGTTTTTTGCTAGAAATGTAATGGACATTAGGGGTGATAAAAATAGAGATTACCTGACAATAGTACTGTTTTTTTTTCGGTAGAGAGAATGGGAGTATTTTATGCATTACAGTTGATACTGAAAGTTAAATGAGAAAGAGAAAACTATTTACAGTAACATTATAGCTATCCAATAAACATCCAGCTCAAGCCTGTAATCCCAGCACTTTGGGAGGTAGAGGTGGGCTGATCACCTGAGATCAGGAGTTTGAGACCAGCTTGGACAACGTGGTGAAACCTCATCTTTACTAGAAATACAAAAAAATTAGCTGGGCATAATGGTAGGCACCTGTAATCCCAGCTACTCCAGAGGCTGATGAAGGAGAATTGCTTGAATCAGGGAGGTGGAGGTTATAGTGAGCTGAGATCATGCCACTGTACTCCAGCCTGGGCGACAGAGTGAGATGAGACTCCATCTCAAATATATATACATATATATGTATGTATGTGTGTGTGTGTATGTGTATGTATGTATGCATTAGAAAAATTCGATAGAAATCAATACTTTAAAAGGAATTATGCATTTTATCCATTGGAGTATGCCATTTTCTACCATTTTCTACATTGTTTCTTCTGTGTTCTTTACTTGAAATCAAAAGATACTTTTCAGTACAGCTAATAGAAAAGGCAATGTTATGTTCTCGGGGCATTAAAAGGTGAGCCTGATACTTTCTCCAGAAGCTTGCAGACTATTATTTTTTTGTGATTTTAAAACCCCCACAGTTATTTAAAAATGTTCCAACATAGAGGGATTGTTCCTTCCAGCCTTCCTTTCTTGTCAATCTTATTAGTGAAAGCAGGTTAAATGATTTTCTGATGGGAAGGAAAAGAGGATTCCTTGTGCTAGTTTTTGTCTGAAAATGATTATATGAAAGCTATTGGAAAGGTAGACTTCTTGACAAACGTCACTTATGGATCACTCTTTTGCATCCTCCCTGTGTGTGAGGTAGTTAATAAGAAACCTCACTCTCTAGCACCATGTGCCTGTGAGCAAAGAGAAGACCCAGAGAGAAACAGAGTGATGCTTGTGTTGCTAAGCAGCATTCCTGGTGGCCACTAGGGAATGAGGAAGCCAGAGAGGCATATCAAGAACCAGGAGGAGGCTTAATCCAGAGGGAGCAGTGAGTGCTGCTATAAGAACTTGTATTTTTTTCCCCACTTGAACAAATATAAATACATGAACGAAGTCAAAATAAGGAAAAGTGAGGCCAGGCATGGTGGCTTACGCCTGTAATCCCAGAACTTAGGGAGGCCAAGGTGAGGGGACCACATCAGGAGATTGAGATCATCCTGGCCAACATGGTGAAACCCTGTCTCTACTAAAAATACAAAAATTAGCCAGGTGTGGTGGTATGCACCTGTAATCTCAGCTACTCAGAGGCTGAGGCAGGAGAATTGCTTGAATCCGGGAGGCGGAGATTGCAGTGAGCCAAGCTCATACCACTGCACTCCAGCCTGGGCGACAGAGCAAGACTCCGCCTCAAGAAACAATAATAATAATAAAATAAGGAAAAGTAAAATGATCCAAAGCCAATGTTTGCCTACCTTTTCCATGGCATTCCTAATTTTGATTTTGGTGATTTTCACTCAAAAGATTTCATATACATTCATACACACACACACACACACACACACACACATATATACATTTGTACACATATGGATATAATTCTATCTCATTCATTCAAATGCCTGCCTGGTATTTCATGGTAAGAATAATCTGTAATGTATTTATTTAAGCAATATATTTTTAAACTGTTAATTCCGAGGCTACAGCAAACCAGAAGAAGGAAAATGAGTGTGGTGCATTGTGTGGTTTAGCACCAAAAGGGCAAATGAGCTTCTCATGGTTGTGACCCAGCAAGCATTCATGTGTCTTTAGTTTGATCAGACATTAGAAACTGGCAGACATATGCCCAATTCAGCTCACAGATGTGCTTTGTTTGTCACAGACAGTGTTTCTTGTTTGTTTTCTTGCAAAGAGCATACATTTAAAAACCGGTTGGTTTCACATAGTAAATTGTGATTTCCAATGGACCTACACAAAAAGAACCAGTTGGTGCTAAGCAGTTGCAGCCTCACTTTCCACATGGGACATGTGCTTAACAATATTCCACAGTTTCCATCAAGCACACAATGCACACTTGCACCCAGGCTGTTTGCCAGTTTGCCATCTCCACCTGGCACTAAGAGATATTTGCATTTGCTACTCAAGTACTAGAAGGATTATGCACCTCCTCAAAACCCTTGAGTTATTTACCGCTAGAATCTAGTGGTAAATAACCATGGAATGAATGAATGTATGAATAAATGAATGGGTTTGTTACATTTATGCCTTGGTGTAAAACTCCAAGATTCTAAGTTAAATTACAAAATTCAGGGCTTAATTATAATATGTAAAAGATTTGGTTAAATTTGGTGAATTTTTTTTACAACCTTTTTTTGGTTAAATTGGTTAAAGTATTTATAAGACAAAGTTGCAAGTCCCCTGTATTAGTCTGTTCTCATGCTGCTGTAAAGAACTGCCTGAAACTGGATAATTTATAAAGGGAAGAGGTTTAATTGACTCACAGTTCCTTATGGCTGAGGAAGCCTCAGGTAACTTACAATCATTGCAGAAGTGGAAGCAAACATGTACTTCTTCACATGAAGGCAGGAAGGAAATGTGCTGAGGAAAGCGGGAAAAGCCCCTTATAAATCATCAGATATTGTGAGAACTTACTCACTGCCTTGAGAACAGGATGGGGGAAACTGCCCCCATGATTCAATTATCTCCACCTGCCTTCCTCCTGTGACTCACGGGGATTATGGGAATTATAATTCAAGATGAGATTTGGGTGGGGAATACAACCAAAGTATATTATCTTTTTCCCTGACAACTTTTTTCTTTTAATTATATAGATTCTGCCAACTCTTGCAAAGGTTTGGTGGTAACATGATAATATGTATTTGCTTTTACTTTTCTGGTCCTTAAAACATAAATTAAGCATAACATAAACAGCAGAAATATTCATTAAGTACACTTATTTTGTTAACTTATAAAATGAATTAAGAAAACTATACAGACAAAAAATTGTAACAAAAGTTTCTTTTCAAAAATTGAACACATCAGTATAGGCAGCATTTAGATCAATAAATAATAAATGAACACCAGTGCCCCAGAATCTGTTGTCCCCTTTCAGTAACTACCCCACAAATAAACACTATTCTGATTTCTATCTTCATAAATTGATATTGCCTCATTTAGAATTTTATGTAATAGTATCATACACCATGTATTTTTTGTGTGGTCAGCTTATTTAGCTCGACAATCATACTGAGATTCACCTATGTTGTGTGTAGTTTTAGTTCATGTGTTCTCATTAGTGTATTTTGTTTCTTTATATGGATATGAGAAATGGGAAAGTTATTCAAAGTTTATGTCTTAGATAACATTATAAGGAATTACAGTCTCTTGGTTTATGGCCATTATCCATTATTAGCATAAACATATACCCATGTATACATATTCTCTAAATCACCTACGTCTTAATTCAGCTACCATGACTCGCTCTAGCATATCTTAATAGAACTGGGCAAGTTTCAGATTCTGGTGCATCCCATTCCTTATTTGGAAACCCTCCTGATCTCCTCCTGAATAGCTTTCTCTTCTTCCTTGTCTTCTTTCCTCCTTAACTATTCAGGAAATTTTCATGTTAGCCAATCAGGTCGAGCATAGAATATGGGGTCCCATTCTGGCCAATGGAAACTGAACACAGCAGTATGGTGATTGTGTCAGGTTATGAAAATTATAAATGTCCCTGTCTCCTTTGTTCAGGTTTGCTGTCGTGGCAAGACCACCAGCAAGTTGCACCCTTTCTGCAGAAAGTAAACTAGCCTTGCTGAGTGATCATTGTCTCAGTGTGGATTCTTTCCAACACTAGAAACCCCTTTTTTAACATGGATATAATACAACTTACTCTCCCACTCTTTTTCTGATTATTCTAGTTGTTTACAGCAATTGTGCTGTAATTACGTTGCTCTGAACGTTCTCATCCATATCTTTTGGTGAACTTATGCGTGTGTTTTTGATTAGTATGTTTTAATAGTGGAATTGCTGTGCCATAGAGGATACATGTGTTCAACCTTAGTAAATACTACTAAACCGTTTTCCGCCTATTTTATGGTGGAATATAAGTTTTCCAGTTACACCACAGTAAGTATTGTCTTTTTCCTAGCATTTTAATGGAGCATACTGGTATCACGTTGTGGTCTTAATTTCTGTTTTTCTAATTCTCAAGAAAATTGTTTGCTTTTACATGCTTATTGAAGCTTTGAGTCACTCTTGAGCTGAAGTCTTTTATGTGAGTGTTGAAGCTTTGAGTCACTTGAGCTGAAGTTTTCAGTTTGCCACTTAAGGGCTGTTTGACATTTGTCAAATGGGTTTGTTGGAGGATTTTATGAGGGAGCAAGTATAAAATATCCAATTCAATATTCAGCATAGAGAAAATAATTAGTGAAAGATAAAATTCCTATTTTGAGGCCCTTTTGTGCTGTTTAAAACAGAAAATTTAAAACAAGGGCCAAAATAAAATGGAGAGGAAATGGTAGAAGAGAGCAGTTGATTTATATGTATACATAAGAAGGGGGTGGGAAAAGAGAAACAAGGAGAGAGAACAAAACCAACATTTTCTGATGATGATACTGAACTTCTTGACAATCAAGGTAAGTCCACAAAGAAAGATGTGCTGTATACTTCTCATTAGTGTGTAAGGGAGTAGAGATTAATGGCATAAACTTTTGTTTAAAAAATACCTGGGTTTTTATTTTGTCTCTGTAATTTAACTAGATCTGTTATAAGGTTTTTAATAATATTATCTTCATAAAGTCAGTAGTGAAAATTAAATTTATATATGTATATGAAATTAATTAAATATAAAAAATGAATAGAAAATATTTTAAGCATAAAATATTTTAAAATTCATAATAAATTTAGGCCAGTCGTGGTGACTCCTGCCTATAATCCTAGCAGTTTGGGAGGCTGAAGTGGGAGGATTGCTTCAGCCCAGGAGTTAGAGACCAGCTTGGGCAACATGGTGAAATCCTGTTTCTACCAAAAATACAGAAGTTAGCCAGGCATGGTGGTGCATGTCTGTAGTCCCAGCTATTCAGGAGGCTGAGGTAGGAAGATTGCTTGAGCCCAGGAGGTGGAGGTTGCAGTGGGCCAAGATTACACTGTTGCACTCCAGCCTGGGCAACAGAGCCAGAACCTGTCTCAAAAATAAATAAATAAATAAATAAATAAATAAATAAAATTTAAAAACTAAAACTTAAAATTTAATTGTATAAAAATTCAACTGGATAAAAATCTAAAATGTAAGTTGTATGTTTGTACTTGGCCAGTAGTAAATTAAGTACTTAATATAAAGTAGCTATTTTTATTAACTTTTCCATCTTTGAGCTTTGAGACATAATTATAACATAATTCTCGATACAAGGGGCAGTGTCCATAATAAGTCAATTACAAAGAAAAATAAGAGGCTTTTTATTTATGAACTTTTGTGTCTCATACCAAAAACTTAATATTTTCCTAGTTCATCACTTTTGACATTTATGATACTGTGGCAACCAGATGATTTCTTTTCCTTATGTGACTGTTGAGTAATAGTGGATATTTTGTAGCAGCTACATTAGTCAGCTTTAGGTTGGAAATTATATCAAACAGATTCAGTTTTCAAATTTTCTTTAAAGGATCTGGAGACATTTAAAAAAATATACCTGAAGACATTAAAATCGTATAACTCTAAAGATATATTTGATATTTGTTGAAACAATGACTCTAAAGAGAAAATATGCTAGCCTGGTAGGCCTTTCTTGTTTTTTTTTTTCTCTCTTTTGTTTTTGTTTTAGAATAGGGTTTTGCTCTGTTGCCAGGCTGGAATGCAGTGGTGTGATCATAGCTCACTGCAGTCCTGGACTCCTAGCATCAAGGAATCCTCCCACTTCAGCCTCCCAAAACACTGGGCTTATAGACATGCCACCATAGTCAGCCAGGATTTTCTTGTTTTTAAGAATATGTTTAGTAAGACATTTGGAAAATATTAGGTGATTAAGTAATACAATGGCTTTTTAACAGTAACTTGAATTTTATTAGTGTAGTCAAGTTGAATTAGTTATAAATTCAATCACACACTATATTGCTAATTCATGGACATGATATGGAACAGATGTACCTAGAGTTAAATTTGGTAGGCTAATTAAAATACTGGCTTGATTAAAATGACTTGCTTTTTCCAGGCTGGCAAGCTGAATTTTGTCAGGCTTTACTTTCCAAATGGTAATCAAAGTATTTTAAGTCAACTCTAATTTTACTCATTTATTGTGTTAACTTTCAGATGTTCACATTATTAAATGTATTTTGCCCAGCAACTATGAGTGTTTGTGTGGATGAAACAGCTGGACAAAAAAGAAAAGTTGATGAGATCAGTAGAAAAAGAGGACTCATTGTGTTATCAACATTATTTTCCTATGAGAAATTGAAAAAGCAATATAAAAGCCTCAAACAGAAAGAAATCTTTTTATTATCCTGCTGTTGGAAAAATAGCATTTGGCATGGCACTTACCACTTTGGCCACTCTGCCTTTTTTACTGGCCTCACTGTCTTCTTCAGCATTTTCCATACTGACTGCATCTTTAATGTCACTGGAAAGCTATGCCCTCAATGTTTCTATCTTTCTTCCTAATATCGTTGTTATTTTGCATTTGGGGAAAATAAATAAGCTTCCTTGTTCATCTATCCTTTTTCTCCAGTGATGACCTTTCTTCTTCTAAGATGAAAAATGTTGCATAGAGTTTTATATGTCCACCCAGATTCTCATATTTGAACCATTTGACAGACTTTGTAGTCTATATTCATTAATTGGTCAATATATAGATTCAGTTTTATTTACAGAATGAAATTCTGGAGCAAAATTAACAAGCTGTTCTCTCATTCTAGTCCAATCTCCTTAGGACAGTTTGTTTCTCTCCAATTCTTCATTTTCTCATTTGCAAAATTAGATAAGACGGCATCAACTAAATCCAAAGTAGTATATAAGCGAAGTAATATTGTCTAGTTCACAATCTTATTGTAATAATCAAATTATTCCAATAAGAATATTAATAAATAAAGCTACCATGTATTAAGCACATACCATGTGCCAGATATTGTTGTTCATTTATTTTGAT
This sequence comes from Sapajus apella, assembly GCF_009761245.1. Taxonomy (NCBI): domain Eukaryota; kingdom Metazoa; phylum Chordata; class Mammalia; order Primates; family Cebidae; genus Sapajus; species Sapajus apella. The sequence continues at coordinate 44,268,213 of NW_022436947.1, read as the reverse complement.
ACTCATAACACCTAACAAGGGAGAAGTTGTTATTCTCATTTAACAGTTGAAGAAAGTAAAAAATTAAGTAACTTCTTAATGCTATGAAGTACTGGAGGAACTTGAGCTTCATGATCCAAGGCCAAGTTATTTTTGTTACACCGTATTGCTTTCCCAAAGTACATACTATATTAATGCATTTTGTAAAGCTATGAAGGGTTACATAGAGAATTTAATTTGGGCAACAATCGTGCCTAAGCAACATTTCTCGTGTGAATTTACACCTTCTACTGCTTTTCCACTCTTTCTTTCAATGTGATCTTCACCCTCAGCTGTCAACAGACATCTCATTTTTACTCTGTCAATACCCCCAGATTTTGCTTTCTTCTGACACAGTGGAGCCCTCACTGCAGTGATATTCACAAAACACCACCACAAACTACTTTGTTCTTTGTGTATATGTGTGTTCACCTTTATAATTCATTAACCTTGGTTCAGTTGAACCTTTTGTTTTCTCCACTACTGTTTTGAAAATATCATTAAAGACAATTGTAGGATGCTTTCACTATTAATCAGATGAGCCTATATACATGTGGTCAGTCTTTTTTAGCCCTTAACTGTTGGCATTGCTCAAGTCACTACTATTCTGGAGGGGGGATGGGAGTAGATTAAGGTAGTGAAAATAATACTCACTAGTCGTATAACCTTGAGTCAATTCTTAACCACGTTGAACTTCAGTTTCCTTATCCATAAACTTAAGACTCCATTTTAATGAATAACTTGTCAAAGTTGTATACATTTTCTGATAGAGATTAGAAAGCAGCTGCCCTGAGGACTGTAATGTAGCAAGTGTACACAAGATGCTACTTTTTTCATGGGAAGCCTCCAGTGCTGCCTTCATAGTTTTTTAACTCAAAGTATTTGAAATATCTTCCTATTTAAAAAAGCAAACAGAGGCCATAAGGTAAAAGTCCAAAATGTCTCCCTCTGTTTCACCTCTAAATTTAAATGCGTGATGCTACCTTTCTCCTTTTCTCAAATGAGGCCCTCATTCTTCTTTCTCAGATTATTTATTCCACCTATAGCCTTGATCACATCTCTTTAGTTTTTCATTACTTTAGTCCACCAAATATCCTTTTCTTTTCTTTCCACTTCTACCTTCCAGCATATAAACATGTTTTAGAGCTCTCTATTCTGAAATGCAAATTATAAAATAAACAAAATTTTTTTTTTTTATCTTAAGGAAATGTAATCTTTATTATGTTTCCTCATGAAAGTATTAAAGGGAAATATATTCATAATAAGGAGTGAAACGAAAATAAACAAAAGTTTTGACTTAACCTTACTTACCCTACAAGCTGACTTATTGACTCCAGCATTTTCTAAACTGTCTTGAACGAATACTCTGTACTTTCTTTGTTTCCTCAATTTCCATTTACTCAAGGTGCATATATCATTTTGTTGAAATGAACTGGTTATTGTTACCCACAGCCTTCTAGTTGCTAAGTGTCTTCCTTAAATCATTTTTCTGCACTACTTCCTTGCTGCATTTGACGATATTTGTAATTTTCAAATAGCTTTTTTTTTTTTTTTTTTTCATTTTTTAGGAGGATGTTTTTCCCATAGTTTCGAAATGCTGAGTCTGGGCACAGTGGCTCATGCCTGTAATCCCAGCACTTTGGGAGTTCAAAATGAGAGGATCAAGAATTTGAGACTGGCATGGCCAACATGGCAAAATCCTGTCTCTACTAAAAATACAAAAATTAGCTAGGCATGGTGGTGCACACCTGTAATCCCAGATGCTCGGAGGGCTGAGGCAAGAGAATCGCTTGAGCCTGGGAGGCTAATATTGCAGTGAGCTGAGATCGTGCCAA